>NW_027521129.1:0-65332 GCF_052094955.1 Ictidomys tridecemlineatus | reverse complement strand
TGCAAAAGGATTCTTACAGAGAGCAGAGTTTGGAGACTGGGGTGCAGAAGGACCGTTGCAGCGAGCAGATGTTGGAGACAGGGGTGCAGAAGAACTTTAGAGAGAGAAGAGTTTGGAGACTGAGGTGCAGAATGATTGTTTCAGAGAGTAGAATTTGGAGACTGGGGTGCGGAAGGACCGTTACAGATTGCAGAGGTTGGAGACTGAGGTTCAGAAGGACTTTTACAGAGAGCAGATTTTGGATTCTGAAGTGCAGAAGGACTGTTACAGAGAGCAGAGTTTGGAGACTGAGGTGCAGAAGGATTGTTATAGAGAGCAGAGGTTTGAGATTGAAGTGCACAAGGACTCCTACAGAGAACAGAGGTTGGAGACTGGGGTGCAAAAAGATCATTGCAGAGAGCAGAGGTTGGAGACTGAGGGGCAGAAGTATCGTTGCAGAGAGCAGAGGTTTCAGACTGTGATGCAGAAAGATTGTTACAGAGAGCAGAGGTTGGAGACTGGGGTGCAGAAGGACAGTTACAGAGAGCACAGATGGAGACTGGGGTGCAGAAGAAATGTTGCAGAGAGCAGAAGTTTGAGACTGGGGTGCAGAAGGTCTGTTACTGAGATCCGAGGTTTGAGACTGGGGTAAAGAAGAACTGATACAGAAAGTTGACGTTGGAGACTGGGGTGCAGAAGGACCGTTACAGAGAGCAGAGGTTGCAGACTGCAGTACAGAAGGACTGCTACAAAGAGCAGAGTTTGGAGACTCAGGTTCAGAAGGACTGATGCAGAGAACAGAGGTTGGTGACTGGGGTGCAGAAGAACCGTTGCAGAGAGCAGAGTTTGGAGACTGAGGTGCAGAAAGATTTTTAATGACAGCAGAGATTGGAGACTTGGGTGCAGAAGGATTGTTGCAGAGAGCAGAGGATGGAGAATGAGGTGAAGAAGAATCGTTGCAGAGAGAAGAGGTTGAAGACTGGGTTGCAGAAAGCCTGTTACGGAATGCAGAGTTTGAAGAGTGGGGTGCAGAAGGTCTGTTACAGAGAGCAGAGTTTTGAGCCTAGGGTGCAGAAGCACTGTTACATATAGCACAGTTTCGAGACTGGGTTGCAGAAGGATCTTATTGAGAGCATTTTGGAGTCTGAGGTTCAAAAGTTTTGTTACAGAGAGCAAAGTTTGGAAACTGGGGTGCAGAACGATTGGTGCAGAGAGCAGAGTTTTCAGACTGAGGTGCAGCGGGACTGTTGCACAGAGCAGATATTGGATCCTGGGGTGCTGAAGGATCGTTGAAGAGAGCACAGGTTTTAGACTGGGGTGCAGAAAGCCTGTTACAGAGAGCAGAGTTTGAAAACTTGGGTGCAGAAGGCCTGTTAAAGAGAGCAGAGTTTGGAGACTGGGGTGCAGAAGGAACCTTACAGAGAAGAGAGGTTGAAGACTGCCGTATCGAAGAACTGTTGTAGAGAACAAGGTTGGAGACTGGGGTGCATAGAAACCATTGCCAAGAGTAGACGTTAGAGACTGTGGTGCAGAAGGAAAGTTGCTCTCTGAAGAGTTGGAAACTAGGGTGCAGAAGAATCTTCCAGTGAAAAAAGTTTGGAGACTGGAGTGAAGAAGGATTGTTGCAGAGAGCAGACGTTGGAGACTTGGGTGCAGAAGGTTCGTTACAGAGAGCAGAGGGTGGAGACTGGGGGTGCCGAAGGACTGTTACAGAGAGCAGAGGTTGGAGAGTTGGGTGCAGAAGAACTGTTACAGAGAACAGAGTTTGGAGTCTGGGTTCAGAAGTTCTGTTACAGAGAGCAGAGTTTGGAGACTCATTTTCAGAAGAATTTTACAGAGAGCAGAGTTTTGAGACTGCGGTACAGAAGGATTGTTACAGAGAGCAGAGGTTGGAGACTGGGGTGCAGAAGGATTGCTACAGAGAGCAGAGGTTGGAGACTGGGGTGCAGAAGGTCTGTTGCCGAGAGCAGAGGTTTGAATCTGGGTGCAGAAGGACTGTTACAAAGAGCATAGTTTCGAGACTGGGTTTCAGAATTCCTGTTACAGAGAGCAGAGGTTGGAAACTGTTGTTCTGAAGGACTGTTACAGAGAGAAGAGTTTGGAGACTGGGTTGCAGAAGGGTCTTACAGGAACAGAGGTAGGAGGCTGAGGTGCAAAGGATCATTGCAGAGAGCAGAGTTTTCAGACTGAGTTGAAGAAGGACTGTTTCATAGAGCAGATGTTGGAGACTGGGGTGCAGATGGACTGATGCAGAGAGCAGAGGTTGGAGACTGGGGTGAAGAAGGATCGTTGCAGGGAGGAGAGTTTGGAGACTGGAGTGCAGAAGGACTGTTACAGAGAGCAGAGTTTGGAGACTGGGTTGGAGAACGATTCTACAGAGAGCAGAGGTTGGATAATGAGGTGCAGAAGGAGTGTTAAAGAGAGTAAAAGTTGTAGACTGAGGTGCAGAAAGACCATTGCAGAGAACAGAGTTTGGCGACTGAGGTGCAGAAAAATTGTTACAAAGAGCAGAGGATGAAGACTGGGTTGCAGAAGTACTTTTGCAGGGAGCAGAGTTTGGAGACTGTTACAGAGAGCAGAGTTTGGAGACTGGGTTGGAGAAGGATTCTACAGAGAGCAGAGGTTGGAGAATGAGGTGCAGAAGGAGTTTTAAAGAGAGTAAAATTTGTACACTGAGGTGCAGAAGGACCATGGCAGAGAACAGAGTTTTGAGACTGAGATGCAGAAGGATTGTTACGGAGAGCAGAGGATGATGACTGGGTTGCAGAAGTACTTTTGCAGGAAGTAGAGGTTGGAGACTGGGGTGCAGAAGGACTGTTGCTGAGAGCAGAGGTTTGAGACTGAGGTCCAGAAGGACTCTTACAGAGAGCAGAGTTTCGAGACTTGGGTGCAGAAGCAGTAATACAGAAAACAGAATTTGGAGTCTTGGGTGGAGAAAGACCGTTACAGATAGCAGAGGTGGAGACTGCAGTACAGAAGGACTGTTACAGAGAGTAGAGGTTAGAGACTGGGGTGAAGAAAGACTGTTTCAGAGAGCAGATGTTGGTAACTATGGTGCAGAAGGACTGTTGCAGAGAGCAGAGTTAGGAGACTGGGATGCAGAAGGACTGATGCAGAGAGCATAGGTTTGAGACTGGGGTGCAGAAGGACTGTTACAGAGGACACAAGTTGAAGACTGGGGTGCAGAAGGACTGTTACAAAATCACAGGATGAAGACTGAGGTGCAGAAGGAGAAATACAGAGAGCAATGATTGGAGACTGGGGTTAAGAAAAACTGAGGTAGGAGACTGGGTTCAAAAAGCAGAGGTAAGAGACTGGGTTGCAGAAGGACCATTACAGAGAGCAGAGGTTGGATACTGCGATACAGAAGGACTGTAACAGAGAGCAGATGTTGGAGACTGGGGAGCAGAAGGACTTTTACAGAGAAAAGAGTTTTGAGACTGGGGTGCTGCATTACCCTCACAGAAAGCAGAGGTTTGAGACTGCGGTAGAGAAGGAGTGTTAGAGAGAGCAGATTTTGAAAACTGGAGTGCAGAAAGATCTTACAGAGATCAGAGGTTGGAGACTGTGGTGCAGAAGGACTGTTGAAGAGACTGACGTTGGAGACTGGGGTCCAGAAGGATCTTTGCAGAGAGTATTGTTTGGAGACTGGAGTGAAGGAGGACTGTGGCAGAGAGCAGATGTTGGAGACTGGGGTGCAGAAGGCCTGTTACAAATAGCAGAGGTAGAGACTGGGTTGCAGAGGTCCTGTTACAGAGAGAAGAGGTTGGAGACTGTTGTGCAGCAGGACTGTTACAGAGTGCAGAGTTTAAATACTAAGTTGCAGAAGGATCTTAGAGAGAGCAGACTTGTGAGACTGAGGTGCAGCAGGACTGTTACACAGAGCAGAGGTAGGAGACTGGGGTTGAGAAGGGTCCTTTCAGAGAGCAGAGTTTTCAGACTGAGGTGCAGAAGAACTGTTGCAGAGAGCAGATGTTGAAGACTGGGGTGCAGAAGGATTGTTACAGAGAACAGAGTTTGGAGACTGGAGTGCATGAAGATCTTACAGAGAGCAGAGATTGGTGACTAGGGTGCAGAAGGACTGTTGCCTAGAGCAGAGGTTGGAGAACTGGGGTTGAGAAAAATCATTGCAGAGAGAAGAGGTTGGAGACTGGGGTCCTGAAGGCCTATTTCTGTATTATCTGTCTCTCTATTGATCTCCTCTATTCCTGTTACAGAGAGCAGAGGCTGAAAACTATTCTGAAGAAGGACCGTTACAGAGAGCAGAGTTTGGAGACTGGGTTGTAGAAGGGTCTTACAGAGAGCAGATGTAGGAGACTGAGGTGCAGAAGAATCGTTGCAGAGAGCAAAATTTAAGACTGAATTGCAGAAGGACTGTTACAGAGAGCAGATGTCTGAGACTGGTGTGCAGAAGGACTGTTGCAGAGAAGAGAGGATGGAGACTGGGGTGAAGAAGGATCGGTGCAGAGAGCAGATGTTGGAAACTGGTGTGCAGAAGGACAGTTACAGAGAGCAGAGTTCGGAGACTGGGTTGGAGAAGAATCCTAGGGAGACCAGAGGTTGAAGAATGAGGTGCAGAAAGACTGTTACAGAGAGTAGATGTTGGAGACTGAGGTTCAGAAGTAACGTTGAGGAGTACAGGGATTGGAGACTGAGGTGCAGAAGGATTGTTACAGAGAGCAAAGGTTGGAGACTGGGGGTGCAAACGGACTGTTGCAGATAGCGGATTTTGGAGTCTGTGGTGCATAAGGACTGTTGCAGAGAGCAGAGGTTGGAGACTGAAGTGCAGAAGGACTGTTATAGAGAGCAGAGGTTTGGAGACTGGGGTGCAGAAGGACTGACACAGAAAGCAGAGATATGAGTCTGGGATGCAAGAAAGACCATTACAGAGAGCAGAGGTTGGATTCTGCAGTACAGGAGGACTGTTACAGAGAGCAGAGGTTGGAGACTGGGGTGCAGAAGGAGTGTAAGTGAGAGCAGATGTTGGTAACTAGGGTGCCGGAGCAATATTGCAGAGAGCAGAGTTTGGAGACTGGGGTGCAGAAGAACTGTTGTGGAGAGCAGAGGTTAAAGACTGAGGTGCAGAAGGACTGTTGTAGAGATCAAAGGTTGGAGACTGGGGTGCAGTAGGATCTTTGAAGAGAGCAAAGGTTAAAGACTGGGGTGCAAAAGGATCATTGCAGAAAGCAGAGGTTGGAGACTTGGTTGCAGAAGGCCTGCTAAAGAGAGCAGATTTGGAGACTGGCGTGCAAAAGGCCTGTTACAGAGAGAAGAGGTTGGAGACTGGGGTGCAGAAGGACTGTTGTAGAGATCAGATGTTGGAGAATGGGGTGCAGTAGGATCATTGCAGAGAGCAGAGGTTAAAGACTGGGGTGCAGAAGGATTGTTGCAGAGAGCAGTGGTTGGAGACTTGGGTGCAGAAGGCCGGCTACAGAGAGCAGATTTGGAGACTGGCGTTCAGAAGGTCTGTTACAGAGAGAAGAGGTTGGAGACTGGGGTGCAGAAGGACTGTAACAAAGAGCTAAGTTTGAACACTGGGTTGCTTAAGGATCTTAGAGAGAGCAGATGTTGGAGACTAAGGTGCTCGTGGACTGTTACAGAGAGCAGTGGTTGGAGACTGAGGTGAAGAAGGATAGACACAGAGAGCAGAGGTTGGAGACTGGGGTTCAGAAGGCCTGCTACAGAGAGCAGAGTGTGGAAACTGGAGTGCAGAAAGATCTTACAGAGAGCAGAGGTTGGAGACTGTGGTGCAAAAAGACTGTTGCAGAGAGCAGACGTTGGAGACTGGGGTTTAGAAAGATCGTTGCAGAGAGCAGAGTTCGCAGACTAGGGTGCAGAAGGCTGTTGCAGAGAGAAGAGGTTCGAGACTGAGGTGCAGAAGGGACTGTTAAAGAGAGCAGAAGTTGGAGACTCGGGTTCAGATGGATCTTACAGAGAGCAGAGGTTGGAGACTGAGGTGCAGGAGGTTCATTGCAGACAGCAGAGTTTTCAGACTGTGGGTGCAGAAGGAGTGTTGCAGAGACCAGATGTTGGGGACTGGGGTGTAGAAAGACTGTTGCATAGAGCAGAGGTTGGAGATTGTGTTAAGAATGATCGTTGCAGAGAGAAGAGATTGAAGACTGGTGTGCAGAAGAAATGTTATCGAGAGCAGAGTTTGGAGATTGGGTTTGCGAAGGATCCTACAGAGAGCAGAGGTTGGAGACTGAAGTTCAGAAGGACTGTTACAGAGAGTAGAGGTTGAAGACTGAGGTACAGAAAGACCGTAGCAGAGAACAGAGTTTGCAGACTGAGGTGCAGAAGGATTGTTAAAGAGAGGAGAGTTTGGAGACGGGGTGCAGAAGGACTCTTGCAGAGAGCAGAGGTTTGGAGACTGAGGTGCGGAAGTCCTGTTAAAGAGAGCAGAGTTTGGAGACTCGGTTGCAGAAGGACAGTTTCAGAGAGCCAACGTTAAATACAGGGGTGCAGAAGGCCTGCTATAGAGAGCAGAGTTTTGAGACTGGCGTGCAGAAGGCCTGTTACAAAGAGGAGAGGTTTGGGGACTGGGGGTGCAGAACGAGTGTTACAGAGAGCAGAGTTTGGAGACTGGTTTTCTTTAGTAACTTACAGAGAGTAGATTTTGGAGACTGAGGTGCAGGTGGACTGTTACATAGAGCAGTGGTTGGAGACTAGGGTGCAGAAGAATCGTGGAGAGCAGAGGTTTCAGACTGAGGTGTAGAAGGACTGTTACAGAGAGAAGAGTTTAGAGACTGACGTGCAGAAGGACTGTTACAGAAAGCAGAGTTTGGAAATTGAGGTGCAAAAGGACCGTTACAGAGACCAGAGGTTGGAGACTGCGGTATAGAAGGACTGTTACAGAGACCAGAGGTTGGAGACTGAGGTGCAGAAGGACTGTTACAGAAAGAACAGGTTGAAGACTTAGGTGCAGAAGGATAGATACAAAGAGCAGAGGTTGGAGACTGCTGTACAGAAAGACTGATTCAAAAAGCAGAGGTTGAAAACTGGGTTGCAGAAGGACCAATACAGAGAGTAGAGTTTGGAAACTGAGGTACATAAAGTCTGTTACAGAGAGCAGATCTCAGAGACTTGGGAGCAGAAAGACTGTTGCAGATGACAGAGTTTGGAGACTGCAGTGGAGAAGAAATGTTACAGAGAGCAGAGTTTGGAAACAGGAGTGCAAAAGGATCTTACAGAGAGCAGAGGTTAGAGACTGTGGTGCAGAAGGACTGTTCCAGAGAGCAGACGTTGGAGACTGGGGTCCAGAAGGTTCGTTCCATAGAGCAGAGTTTGGAGACTGGGGTGCAGAAAGACTGTTTCAGAGAGCAGATGTTAGAGACTGGCGTGGAAAAGGACTGTTGCAGAGAGCAGATTTTAGAGACTGGGGTTCAGATGGACTGTTACTGAGAGCAGCGTTTGGAGACTTGGTGAAGAAAGACTGTTACAGAGAGCAGAGAAGAGGTTGGAGACTGGAAGCAGATGGCCTGTTACCGAGAGCAGAGTTTGGAGACTGGGGTTCAGAAGGCCTGTTACTCAGAGCAGAGTTTGAGGACTAGGGTGCAGAAGGACTGTTGCAGAGAGTAGACATTGGAGACTGGGGTTCACAAGGATCGTTGCAGAGAGCAGAGGTTGGAGACTTGGGTGCAGAAGGACTCTTACAGAGAGCAGAAGGTGGAGAATGGGTTGAAGAAGGCCTGTTACAGAGAGCAGAGTTTGGAGACTGGGGTGCAGAAGGACTTTTAGAGAGAGCAGAGTTTGAAGACCGGGTTGCAGAAGGATGTTACAGAGAGGTTAAGAAGCACTGTTACAGAGAGAAGAGTTTGGAGACTGAGGTGCAGAAGGACCGTTGCAGAGAGGAGACTTGGAGACTGAGGTGCAGAAGGATTGATACAGAGAGGAGAGGTTGGAGACTGGGGTGCAGAGGAATTGATAACAGAAAGCAGAGGTTGGAGACTCTGGTGCACAAGGACCCTTACAGAGAGCAGAGGTTGGAGACTTCAGTACAGAAGGACTGTTACAGAGAGCAGAGGTTGGAGACTTGGCTGGAGAAGACCTGTTTCAGAGAACAGATGTTGGAGTCTGGGGTGGGAAAACGACTGTTCCAGAGAGCCGAGGATGGAGACTGGGTTATAGAAGGACTGTTGCAGAAAGCAGAGGTTGGGGACTGGGGTTCAGATGGATCTTACAGGGAGCAGAGTTTGCAGACTGGGATGCAAAAGGACAGTTGCAGAGAGCAGATGTTGGAGACTTGGGTGGAGATGAATCATTGCAGAGAGAAGAGGTTGGAGACTGGAGTGCAGAGGGCTATTACAGAGAGCAGAGTTTGGAGACTGTTTTGCAGAAGTCCTGTTACAGAGAGCAGAGGTTAGAGCCTGTGGTGCAGAACGACTGTTACAGAGTGCAGAGTTTAAAGACTGTGTTGCAGAAGGATCATAAAGAGAGCATAGTTGGAGAAAGAGGTGCAGAAGGACTGTTACAGAGAGAAGAGGTAGGAGACTGGGGTGCAGAATGGTCATTGCAGACAGCAGAGTTTTTATACTGAGTTGCAGAAGAACTGTTGCACAGAGCAGATGTTGGGTAAGTATGGTGCAGAAGCACTGTAGTAGAGAGCAGAGTTTGGAGACTGGTTTGCAGAAGGACTGTTGCAGAGAGCAGAGTATGGAGACTGAGGTGCGGAAGTCCTGTTACAGAGAGCAGAGGGTTGAACACGCGGGTGCAGAAGAACTGTTACAGAGAGCAGCGGTTGGAGACTGGGGTGCAGAAGGCCTTCTACAGAGAGCAGAGATTGTAGACTGGCGTGCAGAAGGCCTGTTACAAAGTGGAGAGTTTGGAGACTGGGTAACTGAAGGATCTTATAGAGAGCAGAGCTTGGAGACTTAGGTGAAGTTGGACTGTTATAGGGAGCAGTGGTTGGAGACTGGGGTGCAGAAAGATCGTCCAGAGACCAGAGGTTTCAGACTGAGGTGCAGAAGGACTGTTACAGAGAGTAGAGGTTGGAAACTGAGGTGTAGAAGGACTGTTATAGAGAGCAGGGTTTGGAGACTGAGGTTCAGAAGCACTGTTACATAAAGCAGAGTTTGGCAATTGGGGTGCAGAAGGACCGTTACAGAGACCAGAGTTTGGAGACTGCAGTATAGAAAAAATGTTACAGAGAGCATAGGTTGGAGACTCGGGTGCAGAAGGAATGTTATAGAGAGAACAGGTTCGAGACTGAGGTGTAGAAAGATAGATACATAGAGCAGAGGTTTTAGACTGGGGTTTAGAAGGACTGATACAGAAAACAAAGTTTGAAGACTGGGGTGAAGAAGTCCTGTTACATAGAGCAGAGGTTGGAGTCTGGGGTGCAGAAGGATCGTTGCAAGGAGCAGAGCTTGGAGACAGGGGTGCAGAATGATCTTTCAGAGAGCAGAAGTTGGAGACTGGGGTGCAGTAGAATCATTGCAGAGAGCGGAGGTTGGAGACAGGCGTGCCGAATGATCGTTGCATAGAGCAGAGTTTGGATACTGGCGTGCAGAAGGCCTTTTACAGAGAGGAGAGGTTAGAGAATGGGGTGCAGAAGGACTGTTATAGAGAGCAGAGATTGGAGACCGGGTTTCTTAAGGATCTTACAGAGAGCAGAGATTGGAGATTGAGGTGCAGGGGGACTGTTACAAAGAGCAGTGGTTGGAGACTGGGGTGCAGAAGAATTGTGGAGAGCAGAGGTTTCAGAATAGGTGCAGGTGGATATTTACAAAGAGTAGTAGTTGGAGACTGGTGTGTAGAAGGACTGTTACAGAGAGCAGAGTTTGAAGACTCAGGTGCAGAAAAACCGTTACAGGAAGCAGAGTTTAGAAATTGGGGTGCAGAAGGACCGTTACAAAGAACACAGAGACTGCAGTACAAAACTGTTACCGAGAGCAGATGTTGGAGACTGGGGTGCAGAAGGACTCTTACATAGAGCAGAGTTTGGAGACTGGGATGCAGATGGATCTTTCAGAGAGCTGAGGTTGGAGATTGGGGTGCAGAAAAATCGTGGAAGAGAGAAATGGTTGGAGACTGGGAAGCAGATGACCTGTTACCGAGAGCATAGTTTTGAGACTGGGGTGCTGAAGGTCTGCTACAGTGAGCAGAGTTTGGGGACTGGGGTGCAGAAAAACTGTTACAGAGAGCAGACATTGGAGACTGGGTTTTAGATGGATCTTACAGAGAACAGAAGTTGGAGACTGAGGTGAAGAATGACTGTTACAAAGAGCTGAGTTTGGAGACTGAGATGCAGAAGGATCGTTGCCAAGAGCAGAGTTATCAGACTGAGGTTCAGAGGGACTGTTGCATAGAGCAGATGTAGGAGACTTGGGTGCAGATGGACTGTTGCAGAGAGTAGACATTGGAGACTGGGGTTCAGAAGGATCGTTGCAGAGAGCAGGGTTTGGAGACTGGGGTGCAGAAATACTCCTACAGAGAGCAGAAGGTGGAGAATGGGTTGAAGAAGGCCTGTTACAGAGAGCAGAGTTTGGAGACTGGGGTGCAGAAGGATTTTTAGAGAGAGCAGAGTTTGGAGACCGGGTTACAGAAGGATGTTTCAGAGAGCAGAGGTTGGAGACTGAGGTGCACAAGCACTGTTACAGAGAGCAGAGTTTGAAGACTGAGGTGCAGAAGGACCCTTGCAGAGAGGAGACTTGGAGACTGAGGTGCAGAAGGATTGATACAGAGAAAAGAGGTTGGAGACTGGGGTGCAGAAGAAATGATACAGAAAGCAGAGGTTGGAGACTCTGGTGCAGAAGGACCCTTACAGAGAGCAGAGGTTGGAGACTGCAGTACAGAAGGACTGTTATAGAGAGAAGAGGTTGGAGACTGGGCTGGAGAAGAACTGTTTCAGAGAGCAGATGTTAGAGTCTCGGGTACAAAATGACTGTTCCAGAGAGCAGAGGATGGTAACTGGTGTATAGAAGGACTGTTGCAAAAAGCTTAGGTTGCAGACTGAGTTGCAGAAGGACTGTTACAGAGGGCAGAGTTTGAGGACTGGGGTGCAGAAATACCATTACAGAGAGCAGAGTTTGGAGACTGCAGTACACAAGGACTGTTACAGAGAGCAGAGGTTGGAGACTGCAGTAGAAAAGGACTGTTACAGAGAGCATATTTAGGAGACTGGGGTGAGGAAGGACTGTTGCAGAGAGCAGAGGTTGAAAACTGGGGTACAGAATGACTGTTGTAGAGAGCAGAGGTTGCAGAGTGACGTTCAGAACGACTGTTAAAGAGAGCAGAGTTTGGATACTGTGGTGCAGAAAGACTGTTGTAGAGAGCAGATGTTGGAGACTGCGGTACAGAAGAACTTTTGCATAGAGTAGAGGTTGGAGACTTGGGTATAGAAAGACTATTGCAGAGAGTAGAGGTTGGAGATTTTGTTGCAGGAGAACTGTTGCAGAGAGCAGAGGTTGGAGACTGGGGTGGAGAAAGACTGTTGCAGAGAGTAACATTTGAAAATTGTGGTTCCACAGGACTGTTGCAGAGAGCAGAGGTTGGAGACTGGGGTTCAGAACAATCGTTGCAGAGAGTAGAGTATGGAGACTGGGGTATAGAATGAGTGTTGTAAAGAGCAGCTGTTGAAGACTGGGGTGAAGAAAGACTGTTTCAGAGAGCAGTTTTTGAAGACTGAGGTGCAGAAAAACTGTTAGAGAGAGCAGTGTTTGGAGACTGGCGTGCAGGACTGATACTGAGAGCAGAGTTTGGAGACTGGGGTGCAGAAGGATCTTACAGAGAGCAGAGTTTGGAGACTGAGGTGCAGAAAAACTGTTAAAGAGAGCAGAGGTTGGAGACTGGGGTGCAGAAGGACTGTTAAAGAGAGCAGAGTTCAGAGACTTGGGTGCAGAAGGCCTGTTACAGAGAGAAGAAGATGGAGACTGGTGTGCAGAAGGCCTGTTACAGAGAACAGACTTTGTAGACTGGGCTGCAGAAGGACTGTTACAGAAAGCAGAGTTTGGAGACTTCTTTTCAGAAATATCATACAGAGAGCAGAAATTGGAGACTGAGGTGCAGAAGGACTGTTACAGAGAGTAGATTTTGAAGACTGAGGTGTAGAAAGACCATTTTAGAGACTAGAGGTTGGAGACTGAGGTGCAGAAGGACTGTTGAGGAGTGCAGAGGTTGGAGACTTTGCTGTAGAAGGACTGTTGCAGAGAGCAGAATTTGGAGACTGAGGTGCAGAAGGACTGTAAAGAGAGCAGAGGTTTGAGACTTGAGTGCAGAAGGACTGATAGAGAAAGCAGGGGTTGGAGACTGGTGTGCAGGACAGTTACAGAGAGAATAGTTTGGGAACTGAAGTACAGAAGGACTGTTACAGAAAGCAGAGGTTTGAGACTGGTGCATAGAAGGACTGTTTCAGAGATCAGATGTTGGAGACTGGGGTGCAGAAGCACTGTTGCAGAGAGGAGGTTGGAGACTGGGGTGCAGAAAGACTGTTCAAGAGAGTAGGGGTTGGAGACTGGGGTGCAGAAGAACTGTTGCGGAGACCAGACGTTGGAGATTGGGGTGGAGAAGTACTGTTGCTGAGAGCATTATTTGAAGACTCAGGTGCAGAAAGAATGTTACAGAGAGCAGTGGTTAGTAAATTGAGTGCAGAAGTTCTGATACAAAAATCAGAGATTGGAGACTGGGGTGCAGTAAGACTGTTTTAGAGAGCAGATGTTGGAGACTGGGCTGCAGAAGGACTGTTGCATAGAGTAGAGGTTGGAGATTTGGGTGCAGAAGGACTATTACAGACAGTAGAGGTTGGAGATTGGGTTTCAGGAGAACTGTTGCAGAGAGCAGAGGTTGGAGACTGGGGTGCAGAAAGACTGTTGCAAACAGCAGAGGTTGGAGACTGGCATGCAGGACTGATACTGAGAGCAGAGTTTGGAGACTGGGGTGCAGAAGGATCTTACAGAGAGCAGAGTTTTTAGACTGAGGTGCAGAAGGACTGTTACAGAGAGCAGAGGTTGGAGACTCGGGTGCAGAAGGACTGTTAAAGAGCGCAGAGTTCAGAGACTTGGGTGCAGAAGGCCTGTTACAGAGAGAAGAAGATGAAGACTGGTGTGCAGAAGGCCTGTTACAGAGAGCAGACTTTGGAGACTGGGGTGCAGAAGTACTGTTACAGAAAGCAGATTTTGGAGACTTATTTTCAGAAGGATCATACAGAGAGCAGAGTTTGGAGACTGAGGTTCATAAGGACTGTTACAGAGAGTAGATGTTGAAGACTGAGGTGTAGAAAGACCATTGCAGAGAGCAGAGGTTGGAGACTGAGGTTTAGAATGACTTTTGCGGAGTGCAGTTTTGGAGACTGGGGTGTAGAAGGACTGTTGCAGAGAGCAGAGGTAATAGATTGGGGTGCAGAAAGACTCTTGCAGACAGCAGAATTTGGAGACTGAGGTGCAGAAGGACTGTACAGAGAACAGAGTTCGGAGACATGAGTGCAGAAGGACTGATAGAGTAAGCAGGGGATGGAGACTGTTGTGCAGAAGGACAGTTACAGAGAGAAGAGTTTGGAAACTGCAGTACAAAAGGACTTTTAAGGAGAGCAGAGATTGGAGACTGGGGTGCAGAAGGACTGTTGCAGAGAGGACGTTGGAGACTGGGGTTCAGAAGGACTGTTGCAGAGATCATAGGTTGGAGACTGGGGTGCAGTAGGACTATTGAAGAGAGCAGAGGTTGCAGACTGAGGTGCAGAAGGACTATTACAGCAGCAGAGTTTGGAGACTGTGGTAAAGAAGGACTGATACAAAAAGCAGAATTCGGAAACTGGGGTGCAGAAGGACCACTAAAGTAAACAGTGGTTGGAGACTGCGGAACAGAAGGACTATTACAGATAGCAGAGTTTGGAGACTGGGGTGCAAAAGGACTGTTACAGAAAGCAGAGTTTGGAGACTGATTATCAGAAGGATCATACAGAGAGCAGAGGTTGGAGACTGAGGTGCAGATGGACTGTTACAGAGAGTAGATGTTGAAGACTAAGGTGTATAAAGACCATTGCAGAGAGCAGTGGTCGGAAACTGAGGTGCAGAAGGACTGTTGCGGAGTGCAGAGGTTGGAGACTTGGGTGTAGAAGGACTGTTGCAGATAGCAGAGGTTGGAGATTGGGGTGAAGAATGACTGTTGCAAAGAGCATAATTTGTAGACTGTGGTGCAGAAGGACTGTACAGAGAGCAGAGTTTGAAGACTTTAGTGCAGAAGGACTGATAGAGAAAGCAGTTGTTGGAGACTGGTGTGCAGAAAGACAGTTACAGAGAGAAGAGTTGGGAAACTGCCGTACAGAAGGACTGTTACAGAGAGCAGAGGTTTGAGACTGGGATGGAGAAGGACTGTTGCAGAAATCAGATGTTGGAGACTGGGGTGCAGAAGGACTGTTGAAGAGAGGAGGTTGGAGACTGGGGTGCAGAAAGACTGTTGCAGAGAGTAGGGATTGGAGATTGGGGTGGAGAAGGACTGTTGCTGAGACCAAAATTTGGAGTCTGAGTTGCAGAAGGACTGTTACAGAGAGCAGTGGTTAGAGACTTGAGTGCAGAAGTACTGATACAGAAAGCAGAGTTTGGAGACTGGGGTGCAGAAGGACTATTGTAGAGAGCAGATGTTGGAGACTGGGGTGCAGAAAGACTGTTGCATAGAGTAGAGTTTGGAGACTTGGGTGCAGAATGACTATTGCAGAGAGTAGAGGTTGGAGATTGGAGTGCAGAAGAACTGTTGCAGAGAGTAGAGGTTGGAGACTGGGGTTGAGAAAGACTGTTGCAGAGAGTAGCATTTGGAGATTGGGGTGCCACAGGACTGTTGCAGAGAGCAGAGGTTGGAGACTGAAATGGAGAAAGACTATTACAGAGAGCAGAGTTTGGAGACTGGGGTAGATAAGTACTGATACAGAAAGCAGAGGTTGGAGACTGGGGTGCAGAAGGACTATTGCAGAGAGCAGAGGTTGCAGACTGATGTGCAGAAGGACTGTTACAGCAGCGGAGTTTGGAGACTATGGTGCAGACAGACTGATAGCGAAAGCAGAGGTTTGAAACTAGGGTGCAGAAGGACCATTAAAGAAAACATGTGATCCAACATGGAGGCCGGCGAGGAAGCAGCAATTCCAACATCTCCACTTTAACGGCATAAGAAAGACCCATTGGAACAGCGGCAGCCTAACTATGGAAAAACTTCTAGCATAATTCCCTTAAGAAGAGAGCTGCCATGAACTGGTATGTTTATTGCAAGTGACAGTTTGTCCCAGAGAAGTTGATCTTGGACGGCCACGCAGGCACAGAGGTCTAGTCCCGCAGTCATCAGCTGTTCCGACAAGCGGCTCCCCCGGGAGGCATAGCTCTTGCTCTGGGAGGAGCCGCCTCACCTGCCCTGTTCCTAACCACGCGGCCACAGCTACCTGGCTTTACAGGTAGCCCCGCAGCAGGTGCAGAAATCAACTTCTGCAACCAGAAACCGCTTTTGCCAATGGCGGACACCCGGAGCAACTTAGCCAGCCCCGCCTGAACCAGAATTCAGCCTCCGCCATCCGGGCTCCCCAGGGAGGCCTAGTGCTTGCTCTGGAATCAGCCGCCTCACCCACCCAGTCCCTAACCACGCGGCCACAGCTACCCGGCTAGACAGGTGGCCCCACTGCGGGTGCAGAAATCAAGTTCTGCTACCAGCAGCCGCTTTTGCAAGCGGCGGACACCCGGAGCGACTTGGCCCGCTCTGCCCCAACCGGAATTCGGCCAACGCCATCGGGGCTCCCCTGGGAGGCCTAGTGCTCGCTCTGGGAGCAGCCGCCTCACCCACCAGGTCCCTAACCAGGCGGCCACAGCTACCCGGCTAGACAGGTGGCCCCGCTGGGGGTGCAGAAATCAAGTTCTGCTACCAGCAGCTGCTTTTGCAAGCGGCGGACACCCGGAGTGACTTGGCCCGCTCTGCCCAAACCGGAATTCGGCCTCCGCCATTGGGGCTCCCCTGGGAGACCTAATGCTCGCTCTGGGAGCAGCCGCCTCACCCACCCGGTTTCTAACCAGGCGGGCACAGCTACCCGGCTAGACAGAAGGCCACACGGCGGGTGCAGAAGTCAAGTCCTGCAACCAGCAACAACTTTTGCAAGCGGCGGACACCCAGAGCTACATGGCCCGCCCTGTCCGAACTGGCAGTCGGCCTCCGCCATCCGGGCTCCCCTGGAAGGCCTAGTGCTCGCTCTGGGAACAGCCGCCTCACCTGCCCGGTTCCTAACCACATGGTCGCAGCTACCCGGCTCTACAGGTGCTCCCCACCGGCGGGAGCAGAGGTCCAATCCTGCAACCACCAGCAGCTACTGAAAGCGACGGCGGCCCAGAGCGGAGTGGCAGCCCAAATTGGCAGATGCCTCTGCCATGTTGGCTCTCCCGGGAGGCCCTGCTCTTGCTTGGCGAACAGCCAAAACACCCGCCCGGATCTTAACCACGCAGACACAGCTACCCCGCTCTTCACGTTGCTCCCGGTGGCCCGACTCAGCTAGAAGGGTACCCGCATTGCTCAGCACATGGCCATGACCTCCGGGCTCTGCTAATAGCCCCGCCCACGTGGCAAACTACCCAGAAACTTCAAAATCTCTCTGTGGGCGTGACCGCAAGGACCAAAGGACTCTCGACACCCAACTCCCCTTACTGCCAGAGTCAGGCAGACCTGAGGCCCACAAACGGAAAAGGCCTAGAGGCTGCCAGCATGGTAGATACGCCACTACAATTGGAGTAGGGGCAGAGCAGAGCAGCCACCCGCATTCGGATCAGGCCCAACGACTCAAGGGGGTGATAGTCATATCACCACAATTGGAGGGGGGGCAGAGAAGAGCCGCCACCTGCACCCGCAGGGTGAGCAGACCTGCGAACAACCAGCAGAGCAGACCTAGCGGCCTGCCAGCGCAGTATTGAGATCACCCCAACTAGAGAAGGAGCATAGCCACTACCCGTTCTGCAAGGGAGATTTTTCAACAAAGAGCAATATAAATAATTAGGGGGAAAAACTCATAAACACAACAGTTTCACCAAGCAGAAAGAAACGTTAGCAGCATGAAAAGACAAGGAAAGAAAGGACCACAAGCAATGCAGGTCAACTCAACTTTCGAAGAGGTAATAGCTGCAACAGATGGAATGTCAGATAAAGAGTCAGGATATATATGCTTCAGATGATCTGGAGTCTCAAGGAAGACATGAGACAGCAAAATCAGACAATGAAAGATCACATTGACAAACAAATCCAGGAAGTAAAAGATCAATTTCACAGGGAGATAGAGGTAATAAAAAACAAACAAATTGAAATCCTAGAAATGCA
Source organism: Ictidomys tridecemlineatus (assembly GCF_052094955.1). Classification (NCBI taxonomy): domain Eukaryota; kingdom Metazoa; phylum Chordata; class Mammalia; order Rodentia; family Sciuridae; genus Ictidomys; species Ictidomys tridecemlineatus. Next base: position 48,088 of record NW_027521129.1, on the reverse strand, counting down.
GGAAACAAAAAACCAACTTAAAAACTTAATTGAGAATACTACCAGCAGAGTAGATCACTTAGAAGAGAGAACATCAGGCAATGAAGACAAAGTATTTCAACTGGAAAAGAACATAGACAGCTCAACAAGTCTGCTAAGAAACCATGACCAGAACATGTAAGAATTATGAGACAATATCAAAAGACCAAATTTAAGAGTCATTGGGATACAGGAAGGCACAGAGCTCCATACCAAAGGAATAAACAGTCTATTCAGTGAAATAATACGAGAAAACTTCCCAGACTTGAAGAATGAGACAGAATCCCAAATCCTAGAAGCCTACAGGATGCTGAATGTGCAAAATCATAAGAGATCCACACCTAGACACATTATAATGAAGATGTCCAACATACAGAATAAGGAGAGAATTTTTAAAGCTGCAAGAGAAAGAAAGCAGATTACATTTAGGGGCAAACCAATCAGGATAACAGCTGATCTCTCAACACAGACTCTGAAAGCTAGAAGATCCTGAAATAACATATTTCAAAAACTGAAAAAAAATGGGTTCCAACCAAGAATCGTGTATCCGGCGAAATTAAGCTTCAGGATAGAAGATGAAATTAAAACCTTCCAGGATTAACAAAAGTTAAAAGAATTCACAGCTAGAAAACCATCTCTTAAAAAATATTTTGCAAACTATTACAGGAAGAGGAAATGGACAAAAACTTTGAAACCCAACAATGGGAGGTAGGATAGTAAACGGGGGAAAGTAGTCAAAGAGAATAGCAAATAAGGTTTAGTAACATCAATAAACAAATATGGCTAGAAAAACAAACCATATCTCAATAATAACCCTAAATGTTAATGGCGTAAACTCACCAATTAAGAGACACAGGCTAGTAGAATGGATCACAAAACAAGACCCAACAATATGCTGCCCACAGGAGATGCATCTGATAGAAAAAAATATTCATAGACTGAAGGTGAAAGGTTGGGAAATATCATACTACTCATATGGACTGCGGAAACAAGCCAGAGTGTCCATACTCATATCTAATAAAATAGATTTCAAGCCAACGTTAATCAAAAGGGATAAAGAAGAACACTTCATACTGCTCAAGGGAACCATACACCAACAAGACATAACAATCATAAATATATATGCCCCAAATAATGGTGCAGCTGTGTTCATCAAGCAAACTCTTCTCAAGTTCAAGAGGCTAATAATCACCATACAATAATCATGGGAGACTTCAACACACCTCTCTCACCACTGGACAGATCTTTCAAACAAAAGTTAAATAAGAAAACTATAGAACTCAATAACACAATTAATATCCTAGACTTAATTGACATATATAGACTATACCACCTAACATCAAGTAGTTACAGCTTTTTCTCAGCAGCACATGGAACCTTCTAAAAAATAGACCATATATTATGTCACAGGGCAACTCTTAGACAATATAAAGGGGTAGAGATAATAAAATGCACCTTATTTGATTATAATAGAATAAAACTGAAAATCAATGATAAAAGAAAGAAGGAAAAATCAAGCATAACTTGGAGAATGAACAATAGGATGCTGAATGATCAATGGGTTTTAAAAGACATCAAGGAGGAAATTAAAAACTTCCTAGAATTAAATGAAAACACAGACACAACATATCGGAATCTATGGGACACATTGAAAAAGCAGTTCTAAGACGAAAATTCATTGCTTGGAGATCATTCCTCAAAAAGGAAAAAAAAAACAAATAAATGATCTCTTACTTCATCTCAAAATCCTAGAAAAAGAAGAGCAAAACAACAGCAAAAAAAGTAGAAGGCAAGAAATAATTAAAATCAGAGCTGAAATTAATGAAATTACAACAAAAGAAACAATTGACAAAACTAAAAGTTGGTTCTTTGAAAAAATAAATAAAATTGACAGACCCTTAGCCATGCTAACAAAGAGAAGAAGAGAGAGAACTCAAATTACTAACATACGGGATGAAAAAGGCAATATTACAACAGACACTTCAGAAATACAGAAGATAATCAGAAATTATTTTGAATCTTTATACTCTAATAAAATAGAAGATAATGAAGGCATAGATAAATTCCTTAAGTCTTATGATCTGCCCAGATTGAGTCAGGAGGATATAGACAACCTAAACAGACCAATAACAATAGAGGAAATAGAAGAAACCATCAAAAGATTACCAACTAAGAAAAGCCCAGGACCGGATGGGTATACAGCAGAGTTTTACAAAACCTTTAAAGTGGAACTAACACCAATACTTTTCAAGATATTTCAGGAAATAGAAAAACAGGGAGAACTTCCAAATTCATTCTACGAGGCCAACATCACCCTGATCTCGAAACCAGACAAAGACACTTCAAAGATAGAAAACTACAGACCAATATCTCTAATGAACCTTGACGGAAAAATCCTCAATAAAATTCTGGCAAATCGGATTCAAATACAAAAAAATTATACACCATGATCAAGTAGGATTCATCCCTGGGTTGCAAGGCTGGTTCAATATTCGGAAATCAATAAATGTTATTCACCACATCAATAGACTTAAAAATAAGAACCATATGACCATCTTGATAGATGCAGAAAAAGCATTCGACAAAGTTCAGAATCCCTTTATGTTCAAAACTCTAAAAAAATTAGAGATAACCGGAACATACCTCAACATTGTAAAAGCAATCTATGATAAGCCACAGGCCAGCATCATTCTGAATGGAGAATAATTGAAGGCATTCCCTCTAAGATCTGGTAAAAGACAGGGATGCCCTCTCTCACCACTTTTGTTCAACATAGTCCTTGAAACACTGGCCAGAGCAATTAGACAGATGAAAGAAATTAAAGACATAAGAATAGGAAGAGAAGAACTTAAATTATCAATATTTGCAGATGATATGATCCTATACCTAGCAGACCCAAAAGGGTCTACAAAGAAGCTATTAGAGCTAATAAATGAATTCAGCAAAGTGGCAGGATATAAGATAAACATGCATAAATCAAAGGCATTTCTGTATATCAGTGACAAATCCTCTGAAACGGAAATGAGGACAACTACTCCATTTACAATATCCCCCCAAAAAATTAAATACTTGGGAATCAACCTAACAAAAGAGGTGAAAAATTTATATAATGAAAATTACAGGACCCTAAAGAAAGACATAGAAAAAGACATTAGAAGATGAAGAAATATACCCCGCTCATGATTAGGCAGAACTAACATCATCAAAATGGCGATATTACCAAAAGTTCTCTCTAAGTTCAATGCAATACCAATCAAAATCCCAACAGCATTTCTTGTAGAAATAGATAAAAGAATAATGAAATTAATATAGAATAATAAAAGACCCAGAATAGCAAAAACAATGGTAAACAGGAAGTGGTGAATCAGATGGTATAGTGATACCAGACTTCAAACTATACTACAGAGCAATAGTAACAAAAACAGCATGGTACTGGTACCAAAACAGGCGGGTGGACCAATGGTACAGAATAGAGGACACAGTAACCAATCCACAAAACTACAACTACCTTATATTTGATAAAGGGGCTAAAAGCATGCAATGGAGGAAGGATAGCATCTTTAACAAATGGTGCTGGGAAAACTGGAAATCCATTTGCATCAAAATGAATCTCAATCCCTACCTCTCGCCATGCACAAAAGTTAACTCAAAATGAATCAAGGAGCTTGATATTAAATCAGAGACAAGGCATCTGATAGAAGAAAAAGCTGGCTACAATCTACATACTGTGGGATCGGGCCCCAAATTTCTCAATAGGACACCCATAGCGCAAGTGTTAACAACTAGAATCAAAAAATGGGACTTACTCAAACTAAAAAGTTTTTTCTCAGCAAAAGAAACAATAAGAGAGATAAATAGGGAGCCTACATCCTGGGAACAAATATTTAATCTACAAACTTTAGATAGAGCCCTAATAACCAGAATATAAAAAGAACTCAAAAATTAGACAATAAGATAACAAATAACCCAATCAATAAATGGGCCAAGGACCTGAATAGACACTTCTCAGAGGAGGACATACAATCAATCAATAAGTACATGAAGAAATGCTCACCATCGCTAGTAGTCAGAGAAATGCAAATCAAAACTACCCTAAGATACCATCTCAATCTAGTAAGATTGGCACCTATTAGGAAGTCAAACAACCATAAGTGCTGGAGAGGATGCGGGGAAAAGGGCACTCTTGTTCATTGCTGATGGTACTGCAAATTGGTGCAGCCAATTTGGAAAGCAGTATGGAGATTTCTTTGAAAGCTGGGAATGGAACCACCATTTGTCCCAGCTATCCCCTTCTCGGTCTATTTCCTAAAGACTTAAAAAGAGCATGCTACAGGGACACTGCTGCATCGATGTTCATAGCAGCACAATTCACGATAGCAAGATTGTGGAACCAACCTAGATGCCCTTCAATAGATGAATGGATAAAAAAATGTGGCATTTATACACAATGGAGTATTACTCTGCATTAAGAAATGAAAATCATAGAATTTGGAGGGAAATTGATGGCATTAGAGCATATTATGCTAAGTGAAGCTAGTCAATCGTTAAAAAACAAACACCAAATGACCACTTTGATATAAGGGGAGTAAACAAGGACAGGGTAGGGACGAACAGCTTGAGAAGAAAATTTACATTAAACACAAATGAGAGGTGGGAGGGAAAGGGAGTAAGAAGGGAAATCACATGGAAATGGAAGGTGATACTCAGGGTTATTCAAAATGATATATAAGAGGAAAGAAGGGGTAAGACAAGATAATACAAATGGAAGAAATGATTTACAGTAGAAGGGGTAGAGAGAGAAAAAGAGAGGGCAGGGGAGGGGAGGGGGGATAGTAGAGAATAGGACTGACAGCAGAATACATCAGACACTAGAAAACCAATATGTCAATCAATGGAAGGATTACTGATGTGATACAGCAATCTGTATATGGGGTAAAGTTGGGAGTTCATAACCCGCTTGAATCAAACTGTGAAATATGATGTATTAAGAACTGTGTAATGTTTTGAACGAACAACAATAAAAAAAATTAAAAAAAAAAGAAAACAGAGGTTGGAGACTTCGGAACAGAAGAACTGTTACAGAGAGCAGAGGTTAGAGACTTGGGTGCATAAGAAGTGTTGTACAAAACAGAGGTTGGAGACTGGGGTGCAGAAGAACCATTGCAGAGTGAAGACTTGAAGACTGAGGTGCAGAAGGATTGATACAGAGAGCAGAGGTTGGATACTGGGGTGTAGAAGGACTGTTGCAGAGAGAAGAGTTTGGAGATTGGGGTGCACAAGGACTGTTGCAGAGAGTAGAATTTGGACACTGAGGTGCAGAAGGACTCTTACAGAGAGCGGAGGTTGGAGACTTGATTGCAGAAGAACTGATACAGAAAGCAGAGGTTTGAGACTGGAGTGCAGAAGGACCGTTACAGAGAGAAGTGTTTGGAAACTGCAGTACAGAAGGACTCTTACAGAGAGCAGAGGTTGGGAACTGGGGTAGAGAAGAACTGTTGCAGAGATCAAATGTTGGAGACTGGTGTGCAGAAGAACTGTTGCAGAGAGTAGAGGTTTGAGATTGGGGTGTAGAAGAACTGTTACAGAGAGGAGAGATTGCAGACTGGGGTGCAGTAGGACCATTGCAGACAGGAGAGGGGGGAGACTGAGGTGAGGAAGGATTGTTACAGAGTGCAGAGGAAGGTTACTGAGGTACAGAAGGACTGATCCAAAAAGCAGAGGTTGGAGACTGGGGAGCAGAAGGAGTGTTACAGAGAGCAGAGTTTAGAGATTGGGGTGTAGAATAACTGTTACAGAGAAAAGCTGTTGGAGACTGGGGTGAAGAAGGCCTGTAACAGAGAGCAAAAGGTGAAGACTCAGGTGCAGAAAGACTGTTGCAGAAAGCAGAGGTTGGAGACTGGGTTGCAGAAGGACTGTTTCAGAGAGCAGAGTTTGGAGACTGCAGTACAGAAGAACTGTTACAGAGAGTAGAGCTTGAAAACTGGGGCGCAGAAGGAATGTCAAAGAGAACAAAGTTTGGAAACTGGGTTGCAGAAGGATCTTGTGGAGACCAGAAGTTAAAGACTGGGGTGCAGAAGGACTGTTGCAGAGAGCAGACGTTGGAGACTGGGGTGCAGAAAGATCGTTGCAGAGAGTAGAGGTTGGAGACTTGTGTGTAGAAGGACTGTGACAGAGAGCAGATGTTTGAGACTGGGGTGTAGAAGGACTGTTGCAGAGAGCAGAGGTTGGAGACTGGGGTGCAAAAGGAACATTAAAGAGAGCAGAGTTTGGAGAGTGCAGTACAGAAGGACTGTTTGGAGACAGAAGTGCAGAAGGACTATTGCAGAGAAAAGGGTTTGGAGACTGGGGTGCAGAAGAAATGATGCAGAGGGCAGAGGTTGGAGACTAAGGTGCAGAAGGACTTTTACAGAGAGCAGAGTTTGGAGACTGGGGTGCCCAAGGACCTTTACAGGAAGCAGAGTTTGGAGACTTCTTTTCAGAAGGATCATACAGAGAGCAGAGTTTGGAGAATTGGGTGCAGAAGGATCGAGGAATAGAGAAAAAGTTGGAGACTCAGTTGTAGAAGAATCATTGCAGAGAGAAAAGTGGAGAAGGATCATAACAGAGAGAAGAGTTGGGAGACTGGGGTGCAGAAGGAGTTACAGAGAGCACAGTTTGGAAACTGGGGTGCAGATAGAATTTTGCAAAAAGCAGACTTTGGATTCTGGGGTGGAGAAGGACTGTTGCAGAGAGCAGAGGTTGGAGACTGAGATGCAGAAGGACTGTTACACATAGCAGACTTTGGAGACTGCGGTGAAAATCATGATACAGAAAGCAGAGGTGGGAGACTGTGGTGCAGAAGGATTGTTACAGAAAGCAGAGGTTGGAGACTGGTGTGCCGAAGGATTGTTACAAAGAGCAGAGGTTAAAGACTGGTGTGTAGAAGGACTGTTGCAGAGAGCAGAGGTTGGAGACATGGGTGCAGAAGGACTGATACAGAGAGCAGAGTTTGGAGACTGGGTTGCAGAAGGCCTGCTACAGAGAGCAGAGGTTGGAGACTGGGTGCAGAAGGGCTGTTACAGAGATGAGATTTTGGAGACTGGTGTGCAGAAGGATCGTTCCAGAGAGCAGATTTTTGAGACTTGAGTGCAGAAGGACGGGTGCAGATAGCAGATGATGGAGACTGGGATGCAGAAGGACTTTTGCAGAGAGCAGAGTTTTGAAATTGGGTAGCAGAAGGACTTTTACACAGAGCAGAGGTTGAAGACTGGGGTGTAGAAGAACTGTTTCAGAGAGCAGAGTTTGGAGACTGGGGTAGAGAAGGACTGTTACAGAGAGAAGATGTTTGAGACTGAGATGCAGAAAGACTGTTACAAAAAGCAGAGTTTATAGATTGGGGTGCAGAAGGACTTCTTCAGAGAGTAGATGTTGGAGAGTGGGGTGCAGAAGAACTGTTGCAGAGAGCCAAAGTTGGAGACTGGGGTGCAGAAGGATTGTTGCAGGTCGTAGATGTTGGATATGACGTGCTGAAGGACTCTTGCAGAAAACAGAGTTTGGAGAATGGGGTGGAGAAGGACGGTTGCAGAGAGCAGATGTTGGAGACTGAGGTGCAGAAGGATTGTTACAGAGAGCAGAGGTTGGAGACTGAGGTGACGAAGGACTGTGACAAAGATCAGAGTTTGGAGACTGGGGTGCAGAAGGATCTTTAAAAGAGCAGAGGTTGGAGACTAAGGTGCAGACGAACTGTTGCACAGAGTAGAAGTTGGAGACTGGGGTAGAGAAGGACTGTTACAGAGAGAAGATATTTGAGCCTGAGATGCAGTAGGACTGTTACAAAGAGCAGAGTTTTTAGACTGGGGTGCAGAAGGACTGATACAAAAAGCAGAGTTTGGAGACTTGGGTCCAGAATGAGCCTTAACGAGAGAAGAGGTTGGAGATTGCAGTATAGAAGGACTGTTACAGAGAGCAGAGGTTGGAGACTAGGGTACAGTAGGACTGTTGCAGAGAACACAGGTTGGAGAATAGGATGCAGAAGGACTTTTGCAGAGAGTAGAGTTTGGAGACAGAAGGACTGTTACAGAAGTCAGAGTTTGGAGACTGGAGTGCAGAAGGATCTTTCAGAGAGCAGAGTTTGGAGACTGAGGTGCAGACGAACTGTTGCACAGACCAGAGGTAGGATACTGGGGTGCAGAAGGACTGTTCCAGAGAGCAGAGTTTGGTGACTGGGTTGCAGAAGGATCTTATATAGAGCAGAATTTGAAGACAGAGGTACATAAGAAATAATATGCAGAGCAGAATTTGGAAACTGGGGTGCAGAAGGACTGTTACAGAAAGTAGAGGTTGGACACTGAGGTGTAGAAGGATCGTTGCAGAGAACAGAATTTTAAGACTGAGGTGCCGAAGGACTGTTGCAGAGAGCACATGTTTGAGACTGGTGTTCAGAAGGAATGTTGCAGAGAGCTGAGGTTGGAGACTGAGGTGCTCAAGGATCGTTGTAGAGAGCAGAGGTTTGATACTGGGGTGCAGAAGGATTGTTATAGAGAACAGACTTTGGAGAATGGGGTGCAGAATGGCTGTTACATTAAGCAGAGTTTGGAGACTGGGTTGCAGAAAGATCTTACAGAGAACACATGTTGGAGACTGACGTTCATTAGGACTATTGCAGAGAGCAGAGGTTGGAGACTGGGGTGCCAAAAAACTGTTACAAAGAGCAGAGGTTGAAGACTGGGTTGTAGAAGAACTGTTGCAGAGAGGAGAGGTTGGAGACATGGGTTCAGAAAGACTGTTGCAGAGAGCAGAATTTGGAGACTCAGGTGCAGAAGGACTGATACAGAGAGCAGAGTTTGTAGACTGGAATGCAGAAGGACCGTTTCAGAGAGCAGAGTTTGGAGACTAGGGTACAGAAAGACTGTTGCAGAGAGCAGATGTTTTAGACTGTGTTTCAGAAGAACTGTAGAAGAGAGCAGAAGTTAGAGAATGGGGTGCAGAAGTAAGGTTGCAGAGAGCAGAGGTTGGAAATAGAGGTGCAGAAGGACTATTACAGAGAGCAGAGGTTTGAAACAGTGGTACAGAAGGACTGATACAGAAAGCAGAGGTTTGAGATTGTTGTGCAGAAGGACCGTTACAGAGAGCAGAGGTTGAAGACTGCGGTACAGAAGGACTTTTACAGAGAGCAGAGGGTGGAGAATGGGGAGCAGAAGAACTGTTGCAGAGAATAGAGTTTGGAGACTGGGGTGCAGCAGGACCGGTGCAGAATCCAGAGGTTGGAGACTGTGGTGGAAAAGTAATGTTACAGAGAGCAGAGTTTGAAAAGTGGGATGCAGAAGGATCGTATAGATAGCAGATATTGTAGACCGAGGTGCAGCAAGACTGTTACAGAGAGAAGAGGTTGGAGACTGGGGTGCAGAAGGATCATTGCAGACAGCAGAGTTTCCAGACTGAGGCGCAGAAGGACTGTTGCTGAGAGCAGATGTTGGAGACTTGGGTGCAGAAGAACTATTGCTGAGAGCAGATTCTGGAGACTGGGATGCTGAAGGATAATTGCAGAGAGCAGAGTTTGGACACTGGGGTGCAGAAGGACTGTTACACAAAGCAGAGGTTGGAGGCTGGGGTGAAGAAGGACTTTTTCAGAGAGCAGATATTGGAGACTTAGGTGCAGAAGGACTGTTGCAGAGAGAAGATGTTAAAGACTGGGATGCAGATGGATTATTACAGAGAGCAGAGGTTGGACACTGGGGTGCAGAAGGACTGTTACACAGAGTAGAGGTTGGAGACTTGGGTGAAAAAGGACTGTTTCTGAGAGCAAAATTTTTAGACTGAGGTTCAGAAGGACTGTTGCAAATAGCAGAGTTTGGAGACTGGGGTGCACAAGGACTGATACACAAAGCAGAGTTTGGAGACTGGGGTGCAGAAGGACCGTTAGAGAGAGCAGAGTTTGGAGACTGCAATACAGGAGGACTGTTAAAAAGAGAAGAGGTTGGAGATTGGGGTGGAGAAGAACTGTTTCAGAGTGCAGATGTTGGAGACTGGGGTGTAGAAGAACTGTTGCAGAGAGCAGAGTTTAGAGACTGGGGTTCAGAAGAACTGTTTCAGAGAGCAGCGGTTGGAGACTGAGGTACAGAAAGAATGTTACAGAGAGTAAAGTTTGGAGACAGGGGTACAGAATTACTAATACAGAAAGCAGAGGTTGAAAACTGGGGTGCAGAAGGACCATTAAAGAGAGCAGAGGTTGGAGACTGAGGTTCAGAAGGACTATTGCAGAGAGCAGAGATTAGAATATGGGGTGCAGAAGGACTGTTAAAGAGAGCAGAGTTTGGAGACTAGGGTACAGAAGGACCGATGCAGAATCCAGAGGTTGGAGACTGTGGTGAAAAAGGAATGTTACAGAGAGCAGAGTTTGAAAACTGGGATGCAGAAGGATCTTACAGAGAGCAAAGTTTGGAGACTGGGGTTCAGAAGGACTGGTGAGGAGAGGAGACGTTGGAGACTGGGGTGCAGAAAGATCGTTGCAGAGAGCAGAGGTTGGAGGCTGAGGTGCAATAAGACTGTTACGGAGAGTAGAGTTTGGAGATTGGGGTGCAAAAGGCCTGTTACAGACAGCAGAGTTTGGAATCTGGAGTGCAGAATAACTGTTACAGAGAGCAGAGTTTTTAGAGAAGGTTGCAGAAGGATCTTACAGAGAGCAGAGATTTTAGACCTAGGTGCAGCAGGACTTTTACAGAGAGCAGAGGTACGAGACTGGGGTGCAGAAGGCCTGTTACGGAGAGCAGAGTTTTGAGACTGGGGTGAAGAAGGACTAATACAGAGGGCAGAGTTTTTAGACTGGGTTTCAGAAGGATCTAACAGAGAGCAGATGTTGGAGACTGAGGTGTAGAATGATCGTTGCAGAGAGAAGAGTTTGGAGACTGGGGTGCTGAAGGCCTGTTACAGAGAGCAGAAATTGAAGACTGGGGTGCAGAAGGATTGTTATAGAGAGCAGAGTTAGAATACTGGGTGGCAGAAGGATCTTACAGAGAGCAGAGTTTTTAGACTGAGGTGAAGGAGGACTGTTACAGAGAGAAGTGGTTGGAGACTGCGGTGCAGAGGAATCGTGCAGAGAGAAGAGGTTTGAGACTGAGGTGTAGAAGGACTTTTACAGAGAGCAGAGGTTGGAGACTGAGGTGCAGAAGGACTGTTACAGGGAGCAGATTTTGGAGACTGTGTTGCAGAAAAATCTTACATAGAACAGAGTTTGGAGACTGAGGTGCAGAAGGACTGTTATAGAGAGCAGTGGTTGGAGACTGGGGTGCAGAAGGACTGTTACACAGAGCAGAGGTTGAAGACTGAGTTGTAGAAGGACTGTTGCAGAGAGAAGAGGTTGGAGACTTCGGTGCAGAAAGACTTTTGCAGAGAGCATAATTTGGAGACTCAGGTGCAGAAGGACTGTTACAGAGAGCAGAGTTTGGAGACTGGGGTGTAGAAGGACCATTACAGAGAGCAGAGTTTGGAGACTAGGGTACAGAAGGACTGTTGCAGAGAGCAGATGTTTTAGACTATAGTTCAGAAGAACTGTAGAAGAGAGCAGAGGTTAGAGAATTGGGTGCAGAAGTAAGGTTGTAGAGAGCAGAGGTTGGAGAAAGAGGTGCAGAAGGACTATTACAGAGAGCAGAGTTTGGAAACAGAGGTGCAGAAGGACTGATACAGAAAGCAGAGGTTTGAGATTGTTGTGCAGAAGGACCGTTACAGAGAGCAGAGGTTGAAGACTGCGGTACAGAAGTACTGTCACAGAGAGCAGAGGTTGGAGAATGGGGAGCAGAAATGTTGCAGAAAACAGAGTTTGGAGACTGGGGTGCAGCAGGACTGGTGCACAATCCAGAGGTTGGAGACTGTGATGGAAAAGAAATGTTACAGAGAGCAGAGTTTGAAAACTGGGATGCAGAAAAATCGTACAGATAGCAGAGATTGTAGACCGAGGTGAAGCAAGACTGTTACAGAGAGAAGAGGTTGGAGACTGGGGTGCAGAAGGATCATTGCAGACAGCAGAGTTTCCAGACTGAGGCGCAGAAGGACTGTTGCTGAGAGCAGATGTTGGAGACTTGGGTGCAGAAGAACTGTTGCTGAGAGCAGATTCTGGAGACTGGGATGCAGAAGGATCATTGCAGACAGCAGAGGTTGGACACTGGGGTGCAAAAGGACTGTTACATAAAGCAGAGGTTGGAGACTGGGGTGAAGGAGGACTTTTTCAGAGAGCAGATGTTAGAGACTTAGGTGCAGAAGGACTGTTGCAGAGAGCAGATGTTGGAGACTGGGATGCAGAAGGATTATTGCAGAGAGCAGAGGTTGGACACTGGGGTGCAGGAGGACTGTTACACAGAGTAGAGGTTGAAGACTGGGGTGAAGAAGGACTCTTACAGGGAGCAGGTGTTGGAGACTTGGGTGCAGAAGGACTGTTGCAGAGAGCAGAATTTGTTGGCTGAGGTTCAGAAGGACTGTTGCAGATAGCAGAGTTTGAAGACTGGGGTGCCGAAGGACTGATACACAAAGCAGAGTTTGGAGACTGGGGTGCAGAAGGACCGTTAGAGAGAGCAGAGTTTGGAGACTGCAATACAGGAGGATTGTTTAAGAGAGAAGAGGTTGGAGATTGGGGTGGAGAAGAACTGTTTCAGAGTGCAGATGTTGGAGACTGGGGTGCAGAAAAACTGTTGCAGAGAACAGCGGTTGGAGACTGAGGTGCCGAAAGAATGTTACAGAGAGCAAAGTTTGGAGACAGGGGTACAGAATTACTGATAGAGAAAGCAGAGTTTGGAGACTGGGGTGCAGAAGGACCATTACAGAGAGCAGAGGTTGGAGACTGAGTTTCAGAAGAACTGTTGCAGAGAGCAGAGATTAAATAATGGGGTGTTGAAGGACTGTTAAAGAGAGCAGAGTTTGGAGACTAGGGTACAGAAGGACCGGTGCAGAATCCAGAGGTTGGAGACTGTGGTGGAAATGGAATGTTACAGAGAGCAGAGTTTGAAAACTGGGATGCAGAAGGATCTTACAGAGAGCAGAGATTTTAGACCTAGGTGCAGCAGGACTGTTACAGAGAGCAGAGGTTCGAGACTGGGGTGCAGAAGACCTGTTACGGAGAGCAGAGTTTGGAGACTGGGGTGCAGAAGGACTGACACAGAAGGCAGAGTTTTTAGACTGGGTTGCAGAAGGATCTAAAAGATAATAGATGTTGGAGACTGAGGTGTAGAATGATCGTTGAAGAGAGAAGAGTTTGGAGATTGGGGTGCTGAAGGTCTGTTACACAGAGCAGAGTTTGGAGACTAAGGTGCAGAAGGCCTGTTAAAGAGAGCAAAGTTGAAGACTTGGGTGCAGAAGGATTGTTATAGAGAGCAGAGTTAGAATACTGGGTGGCAGAAGGATCTTACAGAGAGCAGAGTTTTTAGACTGAGTTGAAGGAGGACTGTTACAGAGAGAAGTAGTTGGAGACTGGGGTGCAGAGGGATCGTGCAGAGAGAAGAGGTTTGAGACTGAGGTGTAGAAGGACTTTTACAGAGAGCAGAGGTTGGAGACTGAGGTGCAGAAGGACTGTTACAGGGAGCAAATTTTTGAGACTGTGTTGCAGAAGGATCTTATATAGAGCAGTGGTTGGAGACTGGGGTGCAGAAGGATTGTGCAGAGAGAAGCGGTTTGAGACTGAGGTGTAGAAGGACTTTTACAGAGAGCAGAGGTTGGAGACTGCAGTGCAGAAGGACTGTTACAGGGAGCAAATTTTGGAGACTGTGTTGCAGAAGGATCTTACATAGAGCAGAGTTTGGAGACTGAGGTGCAGAAGGACTGTTACAGAAAACAAAGTTTGGAGTCTGTGGTGCAGAAGGATTTTTGCAGAGAGCAAAATTTTCAGACTGAGGTTAAGAAGGACTGTTGCAGAGAGCAGATTTTGGAGACAAGGTTGCAGAAAGATCGTTACAGAGAGCAGAAGTTGGAGACTGGGGTGCAAAACAACAGCTACAGAGAGCAGAGGTTGGAGACTGGGGTGCAGAAGGCCTGTTACAAAGAGCAGAGTTCTGAGACTAGGGTTCAGAAGAACTTTTACAGAGAGCAGAGTTTTTTAGACTGGGTTTAAAAGGATCTTACAGAGAGCAGAGGTTTGAGACTGAGGTGCAGAAGGACGGTTGCAGAGAGCAGATATTGGAGACTGCAGTACAGAAGGACTGTTGCAGAGAGCTGAGGTTGAAGACTAGGGTACACAAGGACTTTCTCAGAAAAAAGATGTTGGAGACTGTTTTTTAGAAGGACTGTTGCAGAGAGCAGAAGTTGGAGAATGGGGTACAGAAAGACTTTTGCAGAGAGCAGAGTTTGGAGACTGAGGTTCAGATGGTCGGATAACGAAAGCAGAGTTTGGAGAGTGGCGTGCAAAAGGACCTTTACAGAGAGCAGAGTTTGGAGACTGTGGTACAGAAGGACTATTACAGAGAGCAGAGTTTGGAGACTGAGAGCACAAGGACTGTTGCGGAGTACAGATGTAGGAGACTGGAGTGTAGCAGGACCGTTGCAGAAAGCAGAGGTTGGAGACTGGCGTGGAGAAGGAATATTACAGAGAGCAGATTTTGGAAACTGGGGTGTAGAAAGATCTTTCAGAGACCAGAGGTGGGAGACTGAGTTTCAGAGAATCGTTGAAGAGAACAGAAATTGGAGACTGGGGTAAAGAAGAATCGTTGCAGTCAGCAGATTTTCCAGACTCAGATGCAGAAGGACTGTTACACAGAGCAGAGGTTGAAGAATGAGTTGAAGAAGGACAGTTACAGAGAGCAGATGTGGGAGACATGGGTGCAGGACTGATACAGAGCAGAAGTTGGAGACTGAGGTACAGAAGGAATGTTTCAGAGAGAAGAGGTTGGAGACTCAGGTGTAGAAGGATTATTGCAGAGAGCAAGTTTTCACACTGAGGTACAGAAGAACTGTTGATGAGAGCAGATGTTGGAGATTGGGGTGCACAAGGACTGTTGCAGTGAGCATAGAATGGAGACTGGGGTGCAGATGGATCGTTGCAGAGAGCAGAGGTTAGAGACTGGGGTGCAGAAAGCCTTTTACAGAGAGCAGAGTTTGGAGACTGAGGTGCATTAGGACTGTTACAGAGAGCAGAGATTGGAGACTGGGGTGCAGAAGGACTGTTGCAGAGCAGAATATGGAGACTAGGTGTAGAAGGACTATTACAGAGAGCAGAGGTTGTAAACTGGGATGTAGAAGCATCATACAGAAATCAGAGTTTGGAGACTGAGGTAGAGAAGGACTGTTGCAGAGTGCAGAGATTGGAGACTGGGGTCCAGAAGGACTGATACAGAGGGCAGACTTGGGAGACTGGTGTGCAGAAGCATCTTACAGCAAGCGAAGTTTGGAGACTGAGGTGCAGAAAGACTGTTGCAGAGAGCACAGGTTGGAGACTGGGGTGCAAAAGGACTGTTATAAAGAGCAGAGTTTGAAGACTGGGAAGCAGAAGGACTGTTGCAGAGTACAGAGGTTTGAGACTGGGGTGCAGCAGGACCGTTGCAGAAAGTAGAGGTTGAAGACTGGCGTGGAGAAGGAATATTACAGAGAGCAGATTTTGGAAACTGGGGTGCAGAAGGATTTTTCAGAGAGCAGAGGTTGGAGACTGAGGTGCAGAAGGATTGCTGCAGAGAGTAGGTGTTGGATACTGGGGTGCAGAAGGATTGTTTAGAGAGAAGATGTTGGAGTCTGGGATGCAGAAGGACTCTTGCAGAGAGCAGAGTTTGAAGACTGAGGTGGAGAAGGACTGTTCCAGAGAAAGCGGTTGGAGACTGGGGTACAGAAGCATTGTTGCAGAGAGCAGAGGATTAAGACTGAAGTACAGAAATATCGTTGCAGAGAGAAGAGGTGGAGACTTGGCTGCAGAAGGACTGATACACAGAGTACACGTTGCAGACTGGTGTGCAGAAAGAATGTTGCAGACAGCAGTGGTTTGAGACTGGGGTGCATAAGGACTATTGCAGAGGGCAGAGTTGGATATGAGGTGCAGAAGGACTGTTACAGAGAGCAGAGTATGTAGACTGGGGAGCAGAAAGACTGATAGAGAAAGCAGAGGTTGGAGACTGGTGTGCAGAAGGACTGTTACAAAGAGCAGAGTTCAGAGAATGCGGTACAGAAGGACTGTTAGCGAGAGCAGAGGTTGGCAACTGGGGTGCAGAAAGAGTGTTGCAAAGAACAGAGGTTGGAGACTGAGGTGCAGAAGGACTGTTACAGAGAGCAGAGTTTTTAGACAATGTTGCAGAAGGATCTTACAGAGAGCAGAGTTTGTAGACCGAGGTGCAGCAGGACTGTTAAAGAGAGCAGAGGTGGGAGACTGGGGTTCAGAAAGCCTGTTATGGAGAGCAGAGTTTTTAGAAGGGCTCCAGAAGGACTGTTACTTATGGCAGAGTTTGGAGACTTGATAGCAGAAGGGTTTTCCAGATATCAGATGTTGGAGACTGAGGTGCAGAAGGACTGTTACAGAGAGTAGAGGTTGGAGACTGAGTTTCAAAAGCATCGTTGCAGAGAACAAAGGTTGGAGACTGGGGTACAGAAGGATCGTTGCAGTCAGCAGAGTTTCCATACTGAGATGCAGACGGACACTTACACAGATCAGAGGTTGAAGACTGAGGTGAAGTAGGACAGTTACGGAGAGCAGATGTGGGACACAGGGGTGCAGGACTGATACAGAGCAGAAGTTGGAGACTGACGTACAGAAGGACTGTTACAGAGAGCAGAGGTTGGAGACTCAGGTGCAGAAGGATAATTGCAGAGAGCAGAGTTTTCAGACTGAGGTACAGAATAACTGTTGCAGAGAGCAGATGTTGGAGATTGAGGTGCAGAAGGACTGTTGCAGCGAGCAGAGATTGGAGACTGGGGTGCAGAAGGACTGTTGCAGAGCAGTTTAAAAGACTAGGGTGTAGAAGGAATGTTCCAGAGAGCTGAGGTTGGAGATTGGTGTGGAGAAGGACTGCTGGAGAGATCAGAGGATTGAGACTGGGTTTGAGAAGGACTGTTGCAGAGAGCAGATGTTGGAGACTGGTGTGCAGAAAGAATGTTGCAGAGAGCAGTAATTAGAGACTGGGGTGCATATGGACCATTGCAGACAGCAGAGGTTGCAGACTGAAGTGCATAAAGACTGATACAGACAACAGAGTTTTGAGAATGTGGTGCAGAAGGACTGATACAGAAAGTAGAGTTTGGAGAATGTGGTGCAGAAGGACCCTAAAGAGAACAGAGGTTGGAGACTGCGGTAGAGAAGGACTCTTACAGAGAGCAGAGTTTGGAGACAGGTGTGCAAAATTATCTTACAGAGAGCATAGGTTGTAGACTGGGGTGCAGAAGGACTGTTGAAGAGCAGATCATGGAGACAAGGGTGTAGAAGGACTGTTACAGAGAGCAGAAGTTTTAGACTGGGGTGCAGAAACTTCATACAGAGAGCAGAGTTTGGAGACTGAGGCGCAGAAGGACTGTTGCTGAGAGCAGAGATTGGAGACTGGGGTGCAGAAGAACTGATACAGAGGGCAGAGTTGGGAGCCTGGTGTGCAGAAGCATCTTACAGCGAGCAAAGTATGGAGACTGAGGTGCAGAAAGATTGTTGCAGAGAGCAGAGGTTGGAGACTCGGGTGCAGAAGGACTGTTAAAGAGAGCAGAGTTTGAAAACTTGGGTGCAGAAGGCCTGTTACGGAGAAAAGAGGTTAGAGACTGGAGTGCAGAAGGCCTCTGACAGAGAGCAGAGATTGGAGACTGAGGTGCAGAAAGACAGTTTCAGAGAACAGAAGTTGGAGACTGGGGTGCATAAGGACCGTTGCTGAGAGAAGAGGTTGGAGACTGATGTGCAGAAGGACTTTTACAGAGTTCACAGGTAGGAGACTGGGATGCAAAATGAATGTTGCAGAGAGCAGAGGTTGGAGACTTGGGTGCAGAAGGATTGTTACAGAAATCAGAGGCTAGAGACTGAGGTGCAGAAAGACTGTTAAAGAGAGCAGAGCTTGGAGAGTGGGTTCAGAAGGACTTATTGAGAAAGCAGATGTTGGATACTGGGGTGCCGAAAAACAGATAAAGTGAGCAGAGGTTGGAGACTCCGGTACAGAAAGACTGCTACAGAGTGCAGAGGTTTGAGAATGCGGTGCAGAAGGACTGTTGCAGAGAACAGATTTTGGAGAATGGGGTGACAGAAGAACCTTTTCACAGAGCAAAGGTTTGAGACTGAGGTGCAGAATTATTGTTACAGAGAGCAGAGTTTAGAGACTGGGGTGCAGAAAGACTGTTTCAGTGAGCAGAGTTGCAGACTTGGTTTCAGAAGGGTCTCACAGAAAGAAGAGGTTGGAGACTGATTTACAAAAGGACTGTTACAGCGAGCAGAGTTTGGAGACATGAGGTGCAGAAGATTGTTGCAGACAGCAGAGTGTTTAGACTGAGGTACAGAAGAACTGTTGCAGAGAGCAGATGTTGGAGACTGGGTGCACAAGGACTGTTGCAGTGAGCACAGGTTGGAGACCGGGTGCAGAAGGATCATTGCAGAGAGCAGAGGTTGGAGACTGGAGTGCAGAAGGACTGATAAAGACAGCAGAGGTTGGAGACTGGGGTGCATAGGCCTGTTACAGAGAGCAGACTTTGAGACTGGGGTGCAGAAGGACTATTACAGAGAGCAGAGTTTGGAGACTGGGTTGCAGAAGGATCTTACAGAGATCAGAGGTTGGAGACTGAGGTGCAGAAGCACTGTTGGAGAGAGTAGAGTTTGGAGAACTATGTGCAGAAGGACCGTTGCAGAGAACAGAGCTTGGAGACTGAGGTGCAGAATGATTGATAAAGAGAGCACAGGTTGGAGTCTGGGGTGCAGAAGACCTGTTACAGAGAGCAGAGTTTGGAGACTGCAGTAGATAAGGACTGTTACAGAGAGCAGATGTTGTAGACTGTGGTGCAGGAGGACTGTTGCAGAGAACAGCAGTTGGAGACTGGGGTGCATAAGGGACCGATGCTGAGAGAAGAGGTTGGAGACTGATGTGCAGAAGGATTGTTACAGAGAGCATAAGTTGGAGACGGAGGTGCAGAAGGACTGTTACAGAGAGTAGAGTTTAGAGACTTGGGTGCAGAAAGACTGATACAGAGAGCAGAGGTTGGAGACTGGGGTACAGAAGGAATGTTGCAAAGTGCAGACTTTTGAACTGCCGTGCAGAAAGACTGTTACAGAGAGAAGAGGTTTAAGCCTGTGGTGCAGAAAGACTGATACAAAAAGCAGAGTTTGAAGACGGGGATGAAGAAAGTCCATTAAAGAGATCAGAGGTTGGATACAGGTGTGCAGAAGTATCTTACAGAGAGCAGAGGTTTGAGACTGTGGTGTAGAAGGAGTGTTGCAGAGAGCAGAGGTTGGAAACTGGGGTGAAGAAAGACTGTTGCAGAGAGCAAAGTTTAAAGACTGTGGTGTAGGAGGACTGTTACAGAGAGCAGAGTTTGGACACTGGGGTGCAGGACTGATACAGAAAGCAGATGTTGGAGACTGGGGTGCAGAATTATTGTTGCAGACAGAAGGGGTTGGAAATTTGTTTCAGAAGGACTGTTGCAGAGAGCAGAATTTGGAGACTTAGGTGCAGAAGGACTGTTACAGAGAGCAGAGGTTGGAGACTGCGATGCATAAGGACTGTAGCAGAGAACAGAGGTTGAAGACTGAGGTGCAGAAGGATAATTGAAGAGAGCAGAATTTTCAGTTGAGGTGCAGAAGGACTAATGCAGAGAGCAGATGTTGGAGACTGGGGTGCAGAAGGACTGTTGCAGAGAGCAGAGGTTGGAGATTTGTGTGCAGAAGGACTGTTCCAGAGAGGAGATGTTGGAGACTGGGGTGCAAAAAGCCTGTTACAGAGAGCAGAGGTTTGAGAAGAGGTGCATAAGGACTGTTACATAGAGTAGAGGTTGGATACTGAGGTGCAGATGACAATTGCAGAGAGAAGAGGTTGAAGACTTAGGTGCAGAAGGACTGTTACAGAAAGCAGAGGTTGGAGACTGAGGTGCATAAGGACTGATACAGAAAGCAGAGTTTAGAGACTGGGGTGCAGAAGGACCATTACAGAGAGCAGAGGTTGGGGACTGTGGTGCAGAAGAATTGTTACAGAGAGCAGAGGTTGTAGACTGGGGTGCAGAAGGACTGTTGTAGAGAGCAGTCGTAGGATACTGGGGTGCAGAAGGATAGTTGCAGAGAGCAGAGGTTGGAGACTGAGGTGCAGAAGGACTGTTACAGAGAGCAGAGGTTGGAGACTGGTGTGCAGAAGGACTGTTGCAGAGAACTGTGGTTGGTGACTGAGGTGCAAAAGGACCGTTGAAGATAGCAGAGATTCGAGACTGGGGTGCAGAAGGATCTTACAGAGAGCAGAGGTTGGAGACTGAAGTACAGAAGGACTATTGTAGAGAGCAGATGTAGGAGACTGGGGTGCAGAAGGATTGTTGTAGAGAGCAGAGTTTGGAAACTGGGGTGCACGACTGGTAAGAAAGCAGATGTTGGAGACTGGGGTGGCAAAGGACCGTTACAGAGAGCTGAGATTGGGGACTGGGGTGCAAAAAGACTTTTAAAAAGAGCAGAGATTGAAGACTGGGGAGCAGAAGAAATGTTACTGAGAGTAGAGTTTGGACACTGGGGTAAAGAAGCATATTACAGCGAGCAGAGTTTGGAGAGTGGGGTGAAGAAGGACCTTTGCAGAGAGCAGAATTTGGAGACTGGGGTGCATAAGAATTTGTTACAGAGAACAGAGTTTTGATATTGAGGTGCAGAAGGACTCTTGCATAGAGCAGAAGTTGGAGATTTGGGTGCAGAAGGACTATTGCAGAGAGCAGAATTTGGAGACTGAGGTGCAGAAGGACTGTTACAGAGAGCAGAGGATTTAGACAGGGGTGCAGAAGCAATGATAGAGAAAGCAGACTTTGGAGACTGGGGTACAGGAGGACCATTACAGAGAGAAGAGGTTGGAGACTGCGGTGCAGAAGGACTGTTGCAGAGATTAGATGATGAAGACTGGGGTTCAGTAGGACTGTAGCAGAGAGCAGACTTTGTAGACTGTGGTGCAGAAGGACTGATATAGAAATCAGTGTTTTGAGACTGGGGTGCAGAAGGACCGTTAAAGGGAGCAGAGTTTAGAGACTGCGGTACAGATTGACTGCTACAGAGAGAAATGTTCGGAGACGGGGTTGCAGAAGGATTTTACAGAGAGCAGAGTTTGGAGACTCGGGTGCAGAAAGACTGTTGCAGAGAGCAGACGTTGGGGACTGGGGTGCAGAAGAATTTTTTCAGAGAGCAGAGGTTTGCAACTGGGGTGTAGAAGGAGTGTTGCAGAGAGCAGAGGTTGTAGACTGAGGTGCAGAAGGGCTGGTACAGGGAGCAGAGTTTGAAGACTGGGATGCAGAAATACTTTTGCAGTAAGCAGAGGTTAGAGACTTGGTTGGAGAAAGAATGTTACAGAGAGCAGATTCTGTAAACTGGGGTGCGAAAAGACCGTTACAGAGAGCAGAGTTTGGAGACTGCAGTAGAGAAGGACTGTTACGCAGAACAGTTGTTGGAGACTGTGGTGCAGAAGGACTGTTGCAGAGCAGATGTTGGATACTGGGGTGCAGAAGGACTGTTGTAGAGAGCAGAGATTTTAGACTAGGATGGAAAATCCTGTTACAGAGAGCAGAGGTTGGAGACTCGGGTGCAGAAGGACTGTTACAGAGAGCAGAGGTTGGATACAGTTGTGCAGAAGCATCTTACACAGAGCAGAATTAGGAGACTGAGGTGCAGATGGACTGTTGCAGAGATAAGGGGTTGGAGACTGGGGTGCAGAAGGATCATTGCAGAGAGCACATTATGGAGACTGGGGTGAAGAAGGCCTGCTAAAGAGAGCAGAGTTGGGAGACTGGCGTCCAAAAGGCCTGTTACAGAGAGGATAGGTTGGAGACTGGGGTGCAGAAGGACTGCTATAGAGAGAAGAGTTTGGAGACTGGGTTGCTGAAGGATCTTACGGAGAGAAGAGATTGGAGACTAAGGTGCAGTTGGACTTTTACAAAGAGCAGTGGTTGGAGACTGAGGTGCAGAAGGACCATGCAGAGAGGAGAGGTGTCAGACTGAGGTGCAGAAGGACTTTTACAGAAAGCAAAGTTTGGAGACTGCGGTGCAGGTGGACTGTTACAGAGAGCAGTGTTTGGAGACTGAGGTGCAGAAGGACCATGCAGAGAGGAGAGGTGTCAGACTGAGGTGCAGAAGGACTGTTACAGAAAGCAGAGTTTGAAGACTGAGGTGTAGAAGTACTGTTAGATAGAGCAGAGTTTGGAGACTGATGTGCAAAAGGACTGTTACAGAAAGCAGAGGTTGGAAGTTGGGGTGCAGAGGGACCGTTACAAAGACCAGAGTTTGGAGATTGTGGTATAGAAAAACTGTTACCGAGAGCAGAGGATGGAGACTTGGGTGTAGAAGGAATGTTACATAGAGCACAGGTTTGAGACTGAGGTGCAGAAGGATAGATACAGAGAGCAGAGTTTTGAGACTGGTGTTCAGAAGGACTGTTATAGAGAACAGTGTTTGGAGACTGGGGTGCAGAAGAATCGTGCAGAGAGCAGAGGTGTTAGACTGAGGTGCATAAGAACTGTTACAGAGAGCAGAAGTTGGAGACTGAGGTGTAGAAGGACTTTTACAGAGAGCAGAGTTTGGAGACTGAGGTGCAGAAGGACTGTTACAGAAAGAAGTGGTTGTAAATTGGGGTGTAGAAGGACCGTAACAGAGACCAGAGTTTGGAGACTGCGGTATAGAAAAATTGTAACAGAAAGCAGAGGTTGGAGACTGAGGAGCAGAATAATAGATACAGAGAGCAGAGGTTTTAGACTGAGTTTTAGAAGGATTCTACAGAGAGCAGAGTTTGGAGAGTGAAGTGAAGAACAACTGTTACAGAGAGTAGAGGTTGGAGACTGAGGTGCAAAATGATCGTTGCAGAAAACAGAGTTTGGAGACTGAGGTGCAGAAGGATTGTTACAGAGAGCAGAGTTTGGAGACTGGGGTGCAGAAGGACTGTTGTAGAGAGCAGAGGTTGGAGACTAGGGTGAAGAAGGACTGTTGCAGAGAGCAGAGGATGAAGACTGGGCTGCAGAAAGAATGTTGCAGAGAGTAGATGTTGGAGACTGTGTTGCAGAGGACTCTTAGTGGAGCAGAAGTTGGAGACTGGGGTGCAGAAGGACTGTTGCAGAGAGCAGAGCTTGGAGACTGAGGTGCAAAATTTTGTTACATAGAGCAAAGTTTGGACACTGGGGTACAGAAGGATCATTGCAATAAGCAGAGCTTGGAGACAGGGGTACAGAAAGATCTTACAGAGAACAGAAGTTGAAGACAGAGTTGCAAAATGACTGTTCCAAAGATCAGACGTTGGAGACTAGGGTGCACTAGGATCATTGCAGAGAGCAGAGGTTGGAGACTGGGGTGCAGAAGGATCGTTGCAGAGAGTAGATGTTGAAGACTGGGGTGCAGAAGGGTCATTGCAGAGAGCAGAGTTTTAAGACTCAGGTGCAGAAGGACTGTTGCAGAGAGCAGATGTTGGTAACTAGTGTGCAGAAGGACTGTTGTAAAGAGCAGAGGTTTTAGACTAGGGTGGAAAAGTAGTGTTACAGAGAGCAGAGTTTGGAGACTCGGGTGCAGAAGGACTGTTACACAGAGCAGAGGTTGGATACAGGTGTGTAGAAGCATCTTACAGAGAGGAGAGGTTGGAGACTGGTGTGCAGAAGGACTGTTATAGAGAGCAGTGTTTGGAGACTGAGGTGCAGAAGGACCATGCAGAGAGGAGAGGTGTAAGACTGAGGTGCAGAAGGACTGTTACAGAGAGCAGAGGTTTGAGACTGAGGTGTAGAAGTACTGTTAGATAGAGCAGAGTTTGGAGACTGATGTGCAAAAGGACTGTTACAGAAAGCAGAGGTTGGAAGTTGGGGTGAAGAGGGACCGTTACAAAGACCAGAGTTTGGAGACTGCGGTATAAAAAAACTGTTACAGAGAGCAGAGGTTGGAGACTGTGGTGTAGAAGGAATGTTACAGAGAGCACAGGTTTGAGACTGAGGTTCAGAAAGATAGATACAGAGAGCAGAGTTTTGAGACTGGTGTTCAGAAGGACTGTTATAGAGAACTGTGTTTGGAGACTGGGGTGCAGAAGAATCGTGCAGAGAGCAGAGGTGTCAGACTGAGGTGCAGAAGGACTGTTACAGAGAGTAGAGGTTGGAGACTGAGGTGCAGAAGGACCGTTGCAGAGAACAGAGTTTGGAGACTGGGGTGCAGAAGGATTGTTACATAGAGCATAGTTTGGAGACTGAAGTGCAGAAGGATTTTTGAAGACATCAGAGGTTGAAGACTGGGGTGAAGAAAGACTGTTGCAGAGAGCAGAGGATGAAGACTGGACTGCAGAAGGAATGTTGCAGAGAGTAGATGTTGGAGTCTGAGTTGCAGAAGGACTCTTAGAGAGAGCAGAAGTTGGAGACTGGGGTGCAGAAGGACTGTTGAAGAGAGCAGAGCTTGGAGACTGAGGTGCAAAATTTTGTTACATAGAGCAGAGTTTGGACACTGGGGTGCAGAATGATCATTGCAATAAGCAGAGCTTGGAGACAGGGGTGCAGAAGGATATTACAGAGAGCACAAGTTGGAGACAGAGTTGCAAAAGGACTGTTGAGAAAATCAGATGTTGGAGACTGGGGTGTAGTAGGATCATTGCAGAGAGCAGAGGTTGGAGACTGGCGTGCAGAAGGATCATTGCAGAGAGCAGAGGTTGGAGACTGGGGTGCAGAAGGATCATTGCAGAGAGCAGAGGTTGAAGACTGGGGTGCAGAAGGCCTGCTACATAGAGGAGAGTTTGGAGACTGGGGTGCAGAAGGACTGTTATAGAGAGCAGAG
Organism: Ictidomys tridecemlineatus; assembly: GCF_052094955.1. Classification (NCBI taxonomy): domain Eukaryota; kingdom Metazoa; phylum Chordata; class Mammalia; order Rodentia; family Sciuridae; genus Ictidomys; species Ictidomys tridecemlineatus. The sequence goes on along the minus strand of NW_027521129.1, from coordinate 23,217 downwards.
TTTTGAGACTGAGTTCCTAAAGGATCTTACAGAGAGCAGAGGTTGGAGACTGAGAAACAGGTGGACTGTTACAGAGAGCAGTGCTTGGAGCCTTGGTGCAGAAGGATCGTTCAGAGAGCAGGGGTGTCAGACTGAGGTGTAGATGGACTGTTACAGAGAGCAGAGGTTTGAGACTGAGGTGCAGAAGGATAGATAGAGAGAGCAGAGGTTTGAGACTGAGTTTTAGAAGTATCCTACAGAGAGCAGATGTTGAAGACTTAAGTGCAGAAGGACTGTTACAGAGAGTAGAGGTTAGAGACTGAGGTGCAGAAGGACCGTAGCAGAGAACAGATTTTGGAGACTGAGGTGCAGAAGGATTGTTGTAGAGAGCAGAGTTTGGAGACTGGGGTGCAGAAGGACTGTTGCAGAGAGCAGAGTTTGGAGACTGGGGTGAAGAAGGACTGTTGCAGAGAGCAGAGGTTGGAGACTGGGCTGCAGAAGGAATGTTGCAGAGAGCAGAGGTTAGAGACTGAGGTTCAGAAAGACTCTTAGAGAGAGCAGAAGTTGAAGACTGGGGTGGAGAAGGAGTGTTGCAGAGAATAGAGGTTGGATACTGAGGTGCAAAATCCTGTTACATAGAACAGATGTTGGACACTGGGGTGCAGAAGGATCATTAAATAAGCCGAGCTTGGAGACAGGGGTGAAGAAGGATCATACAGAGAGCAGAATTTTGAGAATTAGTTGCAGAAGGACTTTTGCAGTAATCAGAGGTTGGAGATTGGGGTACAGTAGAATCAATGCAGAGAACATAAGTTGGAGACTGGGGTGCAGAAGGATCATTGCAGAGAGCAGAGGTTGGAGACTGGGGTGCAGAAGGCCTGCTACAGAGAGCAGACTTTTGAGACTCTCGTGCAGAAAGCCTGTTACACAGAGGAGAGGTTGGAGACTGGGGTGCAGAAGGACTGTTATAGAGAGCAGAGTTTGAAGACTGAGTTACTGAAAGATCTTACAGAGAGCAGAGATTGGAGACTGAGGTGCAGGTGGACTGTTACAGAAAGCAGTGGTTGGAGACTGGGGTGCAGAAGGATCTTTCAGAGAGCAGAGGTGTCAGACTAAGGTGCAGAATGACTGTTACAGAGTGCAGAGGTTGGAGACTGAGGTGTAGAAAGACTGTTACAGATATTAGAGTTCGGAGACTGAGGTGCAGAAGGACTGTTACAGAAATAAGTGGTTGGAAATTGGGGTGCAAAAGGACCGTAAAAAAGACCAAAGTGTGGAGACTGCGGTATAGAAAAACTGTAACAGATAGCAGAGGTTGGAGACTGAGGTGCATAACGATAGATACAGAGAGCAGAGGTTTAAGACTGGGGTTCAGAAGGACAGATACAGAAAGCAGAGTTTGGAAACTGGAGTGCAGAAGGACCGTTACCACGAGCAGAGGTTGGAGACTGTGGTACATAAGGATTGTTACATAGAGCAGAGGTTGGAGACTGGGGTGAAGAAGGACTGTTGCAGAGAGCAGAGGTTGGAGAGTGAAGTGCAGAAGGACTGTTACAGAGAGTGGAGGTTTGAGACTGAGGTGCAGAAGGACAGTTGCAGAGAACAGAGTTTGGAGACTGAGGTGCAGAAGGATTGTTATAGAGAGCAGAGTTTGGAGACTGGGTGCAGAAGGACTGTCGCAGAGAGCAGAGTTTGGAGACAGGGGAGCTGAAGGACTGTTGCAGAAGACAGAGGTTGGAGACTGGGTTGTTGCAGGACATTTGCAGAAAGCAGAGGTTAAAGAATGAAAAGGAGCAGGAATGTTACAGCAAGCAGAGTTTGGATATTGAAGTGCAGAAGAATCTTACAGAGAGCAGAGGTTGGATACATTGGTGCAGAAGGACTGTTGAAGAGAGCAGAGGTTGGAGACTGGGGTGGAGAAAAACTTTTGCAGAGAGCAGAGGTTGAAAACTGAAGTGCAGAAGGACTGTTGCAGAGAGCAGAGTTTGGAGACTGCAGTGCAGAAGGACTGTTGCGGAGAGCAGAGGTTGGAGACTGACATGCAAAATTCTTATTACATAGAGCAGAGGTTGGAGACTGAGGGGCAGAAGGATTCTTACAGAGAGCAGAGTTTGCAGACTGGGGTGCAGAAGGACTGTTGCAGAGAGGAGACTATGGAGACTGGAGTGCAGAAGAACTGTTGCAGAGAGCAGACTTTGGATACTGAGGTGCAGAAAGACTCTTAGAGAGAGCAGAATTTAGAGACTAGGGGGCAGAAGAATTGATACCGAAAGCAGAGTTTGGAGTATGTCCTGCAGAAAGACCTTTACAGAGAGCAGAGTTTGAAGACTGCAGTATAGAAGGACTGTTGCATAGAGAAGAGGTTGGAGAGTGAGGTGCAGAAAGATAGATACAGAGAAAAGAGGTTGGAGACTGGGGTTCAGAAAGACTGATACAGAAAGCAGAGTTTGGAGACTGAGGTGTAGAATGACTGATACAGAGAGCAGAGTTTCGAGACTCAGGTGCAGAAGGACTGTTACAGAAAGCAGAGTTTTGAAATTGGGGTGCAGAATGACTTTTGCAGAGAGCAGATGTTGGAGACTGTGGTATAGGACTGTTATCCAGAACAGATGTTGGAGACTAGGGTGCACAATGACTCTTACATAGAGCACAGGTTGGAGACTGAGGTGCAGAAGGATAGATACAGAAAACAGACGTTGGAGACTGGGTTTCAGACAGAATGATATAGAAATTAGAGTTTGGAGACTGGGGAGTAGAAGGACCGTTACGAAGAGCAGAGGTTGGAGACTGCGGTACAGAAGGACTGTTACAGAGAGCAAATATTTTAGACTAGGGAGCAGAAAAACTATTGTAGAGGACAGAGGTTGGAGACTGGGGTGGAGAAAAAATGTTACAGAGAGCATAGTTTGGATACTGGAGTGCAGATAGATTTTACAGAGAGCAGAGATTGGAGACTGTGGTGCAGAAGAACTGTTGCAGAGAGCAGAGATTGGAGACTGGGGTCCAGAATGATCGTTGTAGAGAGTAGAATTTGGAGACTGGGGTGAAGAAGGACTTTCAGAGTGAGAAGAGTTTGAAGACTGTTGTGTGGCAAGACTGTTACAAAGAGCAGATGTTGGAGTCTGGGGTGGAGAAGAATCCTTGCAGAGAGAAGAGGTTTAAGACTTTTGAGCAGAAGTACTCTTACAGAGTGCAGAGTTTAAAGACTTGGTTGCAAAAGGATCTTACAAAGAGCAGAGTTGGGAGACTGAGGTGCAGAAGGACTGTTAGAGAGAGCAGAGGTAAGAGAGTAAGGTGCAGAAGGACTGATACAGAGAGCAGAGGTTGGATACAGGGGTGCAGAAGCATCTTACAGAGAGCATAATTTGGAGACTGAGGTGCAGAAGGACTGTTGCAAAGATCAGAAGTTGGAGAGTGGGGTACAGTTGGATCATCGCAGAGAGCAGATTTTGGAGACTGGGGGGAAGAAGGCCTGCTACAGAGAGAAGAGTTTGGAGACTGGCTTGCAGAAGGCCTGTTACAGAGAGGATAGTTTGGAGACTGAGGTGCAGGTGGACTGTTACAGAGAGCAATTTTTGGAAACTGGGGTGCAGAAGGATCGTGCAGAGAGCAGAGGTGTCAGACTGAGGTGCAAATGGACTGTTACAGAGAGCAGAGGTTGGAGACTGAGGTGCAGAAGGATAGATACAGAGAGCAGAGGTTTGACACTGAGTTTTAGAATTACCCTACAGAGAGCAGATGTTGGAGAGTGAAGTGCAGAAGGACTGTTACAGAGAGTAGAGGTTAGAGACTGAGGTGCAGAAGGACCGTTGCAGAGAACAGATTTTGGAGACTTAGGTGCAGAAGGATTATTGTAGAGAGGAGAGTTTGGAGACTGGGGTGCAGAAGGACTGTTACAGAGAGCAGAGTTTGGAGACTGGGGTGAAGAAGGACTGTTGCAGAGAGCGGAAAATGGAGACTGGGCTGCAGAAGGAATGTTGCAGAGAGAAGAGTTTAGAGACTGAGGTGCAGAAGGACTCTTAGAGAGAGTAGAAGTTGAAGACTGGGGTGTAGAAGGACTGTAGCAGAGAGCAGAGGTTGAAGACTGAGGTGCAAAATCCTGTTACATAGAGCAGAGGTTGGACACTGGGGTGCAGAAGGATCGTTGAAATAAGCCGAGCAAGGAGACAAGGGTGCAGAAGGATCTTACAGAGAGCAGAATTTGGAGACTGAGTTGCAGAAGGACTTTTGCAGTAATCAGAGGTTGGAGACTGGAGTGCAGTAGGATCATTGCAGAGAGCATAATTTGGAGACTGGGGTGCAGAAGGATCTTTGCAGAGAGCAAAGTTTGGAGACTGGGGTGCAGAAGGACTGCTACAGAGAGCAGACTTTTGAGACTCTCCTGCAGAAGGCCTGTTACACAGAGGAGAGTTTGGAGACTGGGGTGCAGAAGGACTCTTATAGAGAGCAGAGTTTGGAGTCTGAGTTCCTGAAAGATCTTACAGAGAGCAGAGGTTGGAGACTGAGGTGCAGCTGGACTGTGACAGAGAGCAGTGGTTGGAGACTGGGGTGCAGAAGGATCGTTCAGAGAGCAGAGGTGTCAGAGGTGTCAGAAGATGGACTGTTACCGAGAGCAAAGTTTTGACACTGAGGTGTAGAAGGACTGTTACAGAGAGCAGAGTTCCGAGACTGAGGTGCAGAAAGACTGTTACAGAGAGAAGTGGTTTGAAATTGGAGTGCAAAAGGACCGTAAGAAAGATTAGAGTTTGGAGACTGCAGTATAGAAAAACTGTAACAGATAGCAGAGGTTGAAGACTGAGGTACATAACGAAAGATACAGAGAGCAGAGGTTTGAGACTGGGTTTCAGAAGGACAGATACAGAAAGCAGAGTTTGAAAACTGGGGTGCAGATGGACCGTTACCGAGAGCAGAGGTTGGAGACTGTGTTACATAAGGATTGTTACATAGAGCAGAGGTTGGAGACTGGGATGCAGAAGGACTGTTGCAGAGAGCAGAGGTTGGAGAGTGAAGTGCAGAAAGACTGTTACAGATAGTGGAGGTTGGAGACTGAAGTGCAGAAGGACAGTTGCAAAGAACAGACTTTGGAGACTGAGGTGCATAAGGATTGTTATAGAGAGCAGAGTTTGGAGACTGGGTGCAGAAGGACTGTTGCAGAGAGCAGAGGTTGGAGACTGGGCAGCTGAAGGATTGTTGCAGAGGACAGAGGTTGGAGACTGGGGTTTTGAAGGATATTTGCAGAAAGCAGAGGTTAATAAATGGGGTGGAGAAGGAATGTTACAGAGAGCAGAGTTTGGATACTGGAGTGCAGAAGGATCTTACAGAGAGCAGAGGTTGGATACTTTGGTGCAGAAGGACTGTTGAAAAGAGCAGAGGTTGGAGACTGGGGTGGAGAAGGACTGTTGCCGAGAGCAGAGTTTGGACACTGACGTGCAAAATTCTTGTTACATAGAGCACAGGTTGGAGACTGCGGGGCAGAAAGATTGTTACAGAGAGCAGAGTTTGCAGACTGGGGTGCAGAAGGACTGTTACAGAGAGAAGACGTTGGAGACTGGGGTGCAGAAGGACTGTTGCAGAGAGCAGAGTTTGGAGACTGGAGTGCAGAAGAACTGTTACAGAGAGAAGAGGTTGGATATTGAGGTGCAGAAAGACTCTTAGAGAGAGCAGAATTTAGAGACTAGGGTGTAGAAGAATTGATACAGAAAACTGAGTTTGGAGTATGTGCTGCAGAAAGACCTTTACAGAAAGCAGAGTTTGAAGACTGCAGTATAGAAGGACTGTTGCATAGAGAAGAGGTTGGAGAGTGAGGTGCAGAAAGATAGATACAGAGAAAAGAGGTTGGAGACTGGGGTTCAGAAAGACTGATACAGAAAGCAGAGTTTGGAGACTGGGGTGTAGAATGACTGATACAGAGAGCAGAGTTTAGAGACTCAGGTGCAGAAGGACTGTTACAGGAAGCAGAATTTTGAAATTGGGGTGCAGAAGGACTTTTACAGAGAGCAGATGTTGAAGATTGTGGTATAGGACTTTTATCCAGAACAGATGTTGGAGACTGGGGTGCAGAAGGACTCTTACATAGACCACAGGTTGGAGATTGAGGTGCAGAAGGATAGATACAGAAAACAGACGTTGGAAACTGAGGTTCAGACAGAGTGATACAGGAACCAGTGGTTAGAGACTGGGGTGTAGAAGGACCGTTACGAAGAGCAGAGTTTGGAGACTGCGGTACAGAGGGATTGTTACAGAGAGCAGATGTTTGAGACTGGGGAGCAGAAGGACTGTTGCAGAGGACAGAGGTTGAAGACTGGGGTGGAAAAAAATGTTACAAAGAGCATAGTTTGGAGACTGGAGTGCAGATAGATTTTACAGAGAGCAGAGGTTGGAGACTGAGGTGCAGAAGGACTGTTACAGAGAGCAGAGGTGGAAGACTGAGGTGCAGAAAAATTGGTACAGAGAGAAGAGGTTTGATACTAGTTGTAGAAGGACTGTTACAGAGTGCAGAGGTTAGAAACTGTGGTGCAGAAGGATCGTTTAAGAGAGCAGAGGTTGGAAACTGAGGTGCAGAAGGATCGTTGCAGAAACCAGAGGTTGGAGACTGAGGTGCAGAATGATCGTTTCAGAGAGCAGAGGTTGGAGACTGGGGTCAGAAAGACAGAGAGAACAGAGTTTGCAGACTGCGGTGCAGAAGTACTGTTACAAAGAGCAGAGGGTGGAGACTGGGTTGCAGAAGGAATGTCACAGAGAGCAGAGTTTGGAAACTGGGGTGCAGAAGGATGTTACAGAGAGCAGAGGCTGGACACTGGTGTCAGAAAGACTGTTACAGAGAAAAGATGTTGGAGACTGGGGTGCAGAAGGATCGTTGCAGAGAACAGAGTTTGGAGACTAAGGTGCAGAAGGATGGCTACAGAGAGCAGAGTTAGGAGACCGGGGTGCAGTAGGATAGTTACAGAGTACAAGTTGGAGACTAGGGTGCAAAAGAAATGTTGAAGAGAGCAGAGGTTTGAGACTGGGGTTCAGAAGGACTGTAGCAGAGAGCAGAGGTTGCAGACTGAGGTCTAGAAGGACTGTTGCAGAGAGCAGACTGGGATGCAGAAGGATCGTTGCAGAGAGCAGATATTGGAGACTGGTGTGTAGAAGGACTTTTGCACAGAGCAGAATATTGAGACTGGGGTGCAGACGTACTGTTGCGGAGAGCAGAATTTGGGTACTGAGGTACAGAAGGACTGTTACAGAGATGAGAGGTTTTAAACGGGGTGCAGAATTACTGACACGGAAGTAGAGTTTGGAGACTGGCGTGCAGAATGACTGTTACAGAGAGCAAAGTTTGTAGTTTGGGGTGCAGAAGAATTGTTGCAGAGAGCAGAGGTTTCAGACTGAGGCTTAGAAAGACTGTTACAGAGAGCAGAAGTAAAATTCTGATGTGCAAAAAAACTGTTACAGAGAGGAGAGTATGGAGACTGGGGTGCAGAAGGACTGTTGCAGAGAGCAGATGTGGGAGACTGGGATGAAGAAGGATCGTTGCAGAGAGCAGAAGTTGAAGACTGAGGTGCAGAAGGATCACTACAGAGAGCAGACTTTGAGGACCGGTGTTCAGTAGGATAGTTTCAGATAGCACAGGTTGGAGACTGGGGTGCTGAAGAAATGTTGCAGACAGCAGAGGTTGGAGACTGGGCTGCAGAATGACTGTAGCAGAGAGCAGAAGTTGGAGACTGGGGTGTAAAAGGACTGTTGCAGAGAGCAGACTTGGAGACTGGGATGCAGAAGGATCGTTGCAGAGAGCAGATTTTGGATACTGGGGTATAATAAGACGTTTGCAGAGAGCAGAGGTTGGAGACTGAGGTTCAGAAGGACTGTTACAGAGAGCAGAGGTTTTAGCCTGGGGTGCAGAATAACTGATATGGAAAGTAGAGTTTGGAAACTTGGGTGCAGAAGGACTGTTACTGAGAGCAGAGTGTGTAGCCTGGGTGCAGAAGGACAGCTGCAGAGAACAGAGGTTGGATACTGGGGTGCACAAGAGCCGTTGCAGAGTGATGAGGTTGGAGACTGAGGTGCAGAATGACTGTTACAGAGAGCAAAGTTTAGAGAACAGGGTGCAGAAAGATCGTAAAGAGAGCAGACTTTGGAGACTGGGATGCAGAAGGATCGATGCAAAGAGCAGAGGTTGGAGACTGGGGTGTAGAAAGACTTTTGCAGAGAGAAGAGGTTGGAGATGCGGTGCAGAAGGCCTGTTAGAGAGAGCAGAGTTTAGAGACTGGGTTGCAGAAAACCTGTTACAGGGAGCAAATGTTAGAGACTGGGGTGCAGAAGGATTGCTACTGATATCACAGTTTGGAGACTGTTGTTTAGAAGGATTGTTGCAGAAAGCAAAAGTTTCAGACTGAGGCATAGAAGGACTGTTAAAAGAGCAGAGGTTGGAAATTGGGGTGCAGAAATACCGTTATAGAGAGAAGAGGTTTGAGACTGCCGTACAGAAGGACTGTTACAGAGAGCAGAGTTTGGAGACTGGGGTGCAGAAGGACCGTTGCAGAGAGCATATATTAAAGACTGGGGTGCATTAGGACTGTTATAGAGAGCAGACATTGGAGACAGAGTTGCAGAAGGATTGTTCCAGAGAGCAGAGATTGGAGACTGGGGTGCAGAAGGACAATTACAGAGAGCAAAGGTTGGAGACTGAGGTGCAGAAGGACTTTTACAGAGAGCAAAGGTTGGAGACTGAGGTGTAAAAAGATCGTTGCAGAGAGAAGAGTTTGGAGACTAAGTTGCAGAAGGACTGTTACGAAAAGCAGAGGTTGAAAATTGGGGAGCAGTTGGACCGTTACAAAGAAAAAAGGTTGAAGACTGCTATAAAAAAGGACTTTTACAGAGAGCAGAGTTTGGAGATTGGGTAGAATAAGGATCGTTGCAGAGAGCATATGTTGGAGACTGGGCTGCAGAAGGCCTGTTAGAGAGAGCAGAGTTTGAAAACTGGGGTGCAGAAGGCCTGATACAGAGAGCAGAGTTTAGAGACTGGGGTTCAGAAGACTCTTACCGAGAGCAGCGTTTGGAGAATGGGTGGCAGAAGAATCTAACAGAGAGCAGCGGTTGGAGACTGAGGTGCAGAAGGACTTTTACAGAGAGTAGAGGGTGGAGACTGGGGTGCAGAAGGAGTGTTACAGAGAGCAGAGTTTGGAGATTGGGGTGCACAAGAACTGTTACTGAGAGGAGAGGTTAGAGACAGGGGTGCACAAGGACTGTTTCAGAGTGCAGAGTTTCGATACTGAGGTTCAGAAGGACTGCTACAGAGAGAAGATTTTGGAAACTGGGATGTAGAAGGACCGTTGCAGAGAGCAGAGGTTGGAGCCTGTGGAGAAGAAGGATCATTGCAGAGAGCAGATGTTGGAGACTGGGCTTCATAAGGACTATTAAAGAGAGCAGAGGTTGGAGACTGTGGTTCAGAAAGATCATTTCTAAGTGCAGAGTTTTAGACTGGGGTGCAGAAAGACTGTTATAGATTGCAGAACTTGGAGACTAAGGTGCAGAAGGACTTTTACAAAGAGCAGAAGTTGGATACTGGGGTGCAAAAGGATTCTTACAGAGAGCAGAGGATGGAGACTGGGGTGCAGAAGGATCGTTGAAGAGAGCAAAGGTTAAAAAGTTAGGTGCAGAGGGATCCGCTACAGAGAGCAGAGTTTAGAGACTGGGGTGCAGCAGGAAAGTTACAGAGACCACAATTTGGAGATTTGGGTAAAGAAGAAATTCTGCAGAGAGCAGAGGTTGGAGACTGGGGTGCAGAAATACTGAAGCAGAGAGCACAGGTTGTAGACTGGGGTGTGGAAAGACTGTTGCAGAGAGCAGTTGTTGGAGACTGGGATGCAGAAGGATCATTGCAGAGAGCAGAGGTTGGAGACTGGGGGGCAGAAGGACTATTGCAGAGAGCAGATGTTGGAGACTGAGGTGCAGAAAGATCGTTGCAGAGAGAAGATGTTGGAGACTAGGGTGCAGAAGGCCTGTTACAGAGAGCAGAGTTTGTAGAGTGGGGTGAAGAAGACCTGTTACAGACAGTAGAGTTTGGAGACTGGGGTGCAGAAGGATTGTGGCAGACAGCAGAGGTTTCAGACTGAGGCTTAGAAAGACTCATACAGACAGCAGAGTTTAAAATCTGAGGTGCAGAAGGACTGTTACAGAAAGCAGAGATTGGCAATTAGGGTGAAACAGGACCGTTATAGAGAGAAGCGTTTGGAGACTGCAGTACAGAAGGTCTGTTAGAGAGAGCAGAGTTTGGAGACTTTGGTGCAGAAGGACCTTTGTAGAGAGCAGAATGTTGGAGACTAGGGTGCAGAAGGACTGTTACAGAGAGCAGAAATTGGAGACTGAGTTGAAAAAGGATTGATACAGAGAGCAGAGGTTGGAGACTGCGTTACAGAAGGGCCATTGCAGATAGCAAAGTTTTGAGACAGAGGTGCAGAATAACTTTTACAGAGAACATAGATTAGATACTGGGGTGCAGAAGGACTGTTACAGAGAGGAGAGTTGGAGAAAGTGATGCAAAGGGATCTTACAAAGAGCAGCATCTGAAGACTGGGGTGCAGAAGGACTGTTACTGAGAGGAGAGTTGGAGAAAGTGATGAAAAAGGATCTTACAAAGAGCAGCGTCTGAAGACTGGGGTGCAGAAGGACTGTTGCAGAGAGCAGAGGTTGGAGACTGAGGTTCAGAAGGATCATTGCAGAGAAAAAAGGTTGGAGACTGCGGTTTATAAGACTGTTATAGAGAGCAGAGTTTCGATATTGGGGTTCAAAAAAACTGTTACAGAGAGCAGAGGTTGGACACTGGAATGCAATAAGCCTTTTACAGAGAGCAGAGGTTGGAGACTGAGGGGCAGAAGGACTATTACAGGGATCAGAGGTTGGAGACTGAGGTGCAGAAGATTTGTTACAGAGAGAAGAGGTTGGAGACTAGATGTAGAAGGACTGTTACAGAGTGCAGAGTTTGGAAACTTTGGTTCAGAAGGATCGTTGCAGAAAGCAGAGGTTGAAGACTGAGGTGCAGAAAGATCGTTACAGAGAGCAGAGGTTGGAGACTGGGGTCAGCAAGACAGTTACAGAGAGCACAGTTTGGAGACTGGGGTGCAAAAGAAATGTTGCAGTGAGAAGAGATTGGAGTCTGCGGTACAGAAGTACTGTTACAAAGAGCAGAGGGTGGAGACTGGGGTGCAGAAGGAATGTGACCTAGAGCAGAGCTTGGAAACTGGGGTGGAGAAGGATGTTACAGAGAGCAGAGGCTGGAGACTGGAGTCAGAATGACTGTTGCAGAGAAAAGACGTTGGAGAGTGGGGTGCAGAAGGATCGTTGCAGAGAGCAGAGGTTAGAAACTGAGGTGCAGAAGGATCACGACAGAGAGCAGAGTTAGGAGACCGGGGTGCAGTAGGATAGTTACAGAGAGCACAGGTTAGAGACTAGGGTGCAGAAGAAATGTTGAAGAGAGCAGTGGTTGGAGACTGGGGTGTAGAAGGACTGTTGCAGAGAGCATACGTTGGAAACCTGAATACAGAAGGATCGTTGCAGAGAGCAGATGTTGGAGACTGGTGTGTAGAAGGACTTTTGCAGAGAGCAGAGGTTGGAGACTGGGGTGTATAAGGACTGTTGCAGAAAGCAGATGTTGGAGACTGGTATACAGAAGGATCGTTGCAGAGAGCAGATGTTGGAGACAGGGGTGCAGAAGAACTGTTGGGGAGAGCAGAGTTTGGAGACTGAGTTGCAGAAGGACTGATACAGAGAGCAGAGGTTTCAGACTGGGGTGCAGAATAACTGATACGGAAAGTACAGTTTGAAGACTGGGGTGCACAAGGATTGTTACAGAGAGCAGAGTTTGTAGCCTGGGGTTCATAAGGACTGCTTCAGAGAACAGAGGTTGGATACTGGGGTGCAGAAGGGTTGCTGCAGAGAGATGAGGTTGGAGACTGAGGTGCAGAAGAATCGTTGCAGAGAGCATATGTGGGAGACTGGGTGCAGAAGGACTATTACAGAGAGCAGACGTTTGAGACAGAGGTGCAGAAGGATTGTTACAGAGAGCAGAGATGGGAGACTGGGGTGCAGAAAGACAAATACAGAGAGCAAAAAACAAAGACTGATGTGCAGAAGGACGTTTACTGATAGCAGAGGTTGGAGACTGAGTTGTAGAAAGATCATTGCAGAGAGAAGAGTTTGGAGACTGGGGTGCAGAAGGACTGTTACCGAAAGCAGAGGTTGGCAGTTAGGGAGCAGATGGACCGTCACAAAGAGAAGAGGTTGAAGACTGCGATACAAAAGGACTTTTACAGAGAGCAGAGTTTGGAGACTGGTAAAAGAAGGATCGTTGCAGAGAGTAGATGTTGGAGACTGGAGTGCAGAAGGCCTGTTACAGAGAGCAGAGTTTGAAGACTGGGGTGCAGAAGGCCTTTTACAGAGAGCAGAGTTTGGAGACTGGAGTGCAGAAGACTCTTACAGAGAGCATAGGTTGGAGACTGAGGTGCAGAAGGACTTTTAGAGAGAGTAGAGGGTTGAGACTGGGGTGCAGAAGGAGTGTTACAGAGAGCAGAGTTTGGAGATTGGGTTGCACAAGAACTGTTACTGAGAGCAGAGTTTGGAGACAGGGGTGCAGAAGGACTGTTTCAGAGAGCAGAGTTTCGAGACTGAGTTGCAGAAGGACTGCTACAGAGAGAAGATTTTGGAAACGGGGATGTAGAAGGACCGTTGCAGAAAGCAGAGGTTGGAGCCTGGGAAAAGAAGGATCGTTGCAGAGAGCAGATGTTGGAGACTGGGCTGCATAAGGACTATTAAAGAGATCAGAGTTTGGAGACTGTGGTTAAGAAAGATCATTTCTGAGTGAAAAGGTTTGAAACTGGGGTGCAAAAGGACTGTTATAGATTGCAGAACTTGGATACTGAGGTGCAGAAGGACTTTTACAAAGATGAGAATTTGGAGACTGGGGTGCAAAAGGATTCTTACAGAGAGCAGAGGATGGAGACTGGGGTGCAGAAGGATCATTGCAGAGTGCATATGTTTAAAATGAGGTGCAGAAGGATCGCTACAGAGAGCAGAGGTTGGAGACTGGGATGCAGAAGGATCATTGCAGAGAGCAGAGGTTGGAGACTGCGGTTTAGAAGGACTGTTGCAGAAAGCAGATGTTGGATACTGAAGTGCAGAAGGATCGTTGCAGAGAGAAGAGGTTGGAGACTAGGGTGCAGAAGGACTTTTGCAGAGAGCAGAGGTTAGAGACTGAGGTTCAGAATGATCGTTGCAGAGAAAAGAGGTTGGAGACTGTGGTTTAGAAGACTGTTATAGAGCGCAGAGTTCTGAGATTGGGGTGCAAAAGAACTGTTACAGAGAACAGAGGTTCGAGACTGGGGTGCAGTAAGCCTTTTACAGAGAGCAGAGTTTGGAGACTGAGGGGCAGAAGTACTGTTACAGAGATCAGAGGTTGGAGACTGAGGTGAAGAAGGATTGTTAGAGAGAGAAGAGGTTGGACACTAGGTGTAGAAGGACTGTTACAGAGTGCAGAGTTTGGAAACTGTGGTTCAGAAGAATCGTTGCAGAAAGCAGAGCTTGGAGACTGAGGTGCAGAAGGATCGTTACAGAGAGCAGAGGTTGGAGACTGGGGTCAGAAAGCCAGTTACAGAGAGCACAGTTTGGAGACTGGGGTGCAGAAGAAATGTTGCAGTGAGCAGAGATTGGAGACTGTGGTACAGAAGTACTGTTACAAAGAGCAGAAGGTGGAGACTGGGGTGCAGAAGGAATGTGACCTAGAGCAGAGCTTGGAAATTGGGGTGGAGAAGGATGTTACAGAGAGCAGAGGCTGGAGAGTGGGGTCAGAATGACTGTTGCGAAGAACAGACGTTGGAGAGTGGGGTACAGAAGGATCACTGCAGAGAGCAGAGTTTGGAAACTGAGGTGCAGAAGGATCGCTACAGAGAGCAGAGTTTGGAGATAGGGGTGCAGTAGGATAGTTAAAGAGAGCACAGGTTAGACACTGGGGTGCAGAAGAAATGTTGAACAGAGCAGAGGTAGGAGACTGGTTTGCAGAAGGACCGTAGCAGAGAGCAGAGGTTGGAGACTGGGGTGTAGAAGGACCATAGCAGAGAGCAGAGGTTGGAGACTGGGGTGTAGAAGGACAGTTTGAGAGGGAAGACGTTGGAGACTGGGAAGCAGAAGGATCGTTGCAGAGAGCATATGTTGGAGACTGGTGTGTAGAAGGTCTTTTGCACAGAGCAGAAGTTTGAAACTGGGGTGTAGAAGGCCTGGTACAGAAAGAAGAGGTTTCAGACTGGGGTGCAGAATAACTGATACGGAAAAAGAGTTTGGAGACTGGGGTGCAGAAGGATTGTTACCGAGATCAGAGTTTGTACCCTGGGATTCAGAAGGACTGCTGCAGAGAATAGAGGTTGTACACTGGGGTGCAGAAGGGCCGTTGCAGAGAGATGAGGTTGGAGACTGAGGTGCAGAATGACTGTTACAGAGAGCAAAGTTTAAAGAACGGGGTGGAGAAGGATCTCACATAGAGCAGAAGTGGAGACTGGGGTGCAGAAGGACTGTTGCAGAGAGCAGAGGTTGGAGACTGAGGTGTAGAAAGATTGTTGCAGAGAGAAGAGTTTGGAGACTGAGTGCAGAAAGACTGTTACCTAGAGAAGAGGTTTGAAATTGGGGAGCAGATGGACCGTTAAACAGAGAAGAGTTTGAAGACTGCGATACAAAAGGACTTTTACAGAGAGCAGAGTTTAAAGACTGGGTAGAAGAAGGATCATTGCAGAGAGCAGATGTTGGAGACTGGGGTGCAGAAAGCCTGTTACAGAGAGCAGAGTTTGAAGACTGGGGTGCAGAAGGCCTGTTACACAGAGCAGAGTTTGGAGACTGGGTTGAAGAAGACTCTTACAGAGAGCAGCGGTTTGGAGAATGGGTTGCAGAAGGATCTTATAGAGAGCAGAGATTGGAGACTGAGGAGCAGAAGGACTTTTACAGAGAGTAGAGTGTGGAGATTGGGGTGCAAAAGGAGTGTAACACAGAGCAGAGTTTGGAGATTAGGGTGCACAAGAACTGTTACTGAGAGCAGAGGTTGACGACAGGGGTGCAGAAGGACTTTTTCAGAGAGCAGAGTTTCGAGACTGAGGTGCAGAAGGACTGCTACAGAGAGAAGATTTTGGAAACTGGGATGTAGAAGGACCATTGATGAGAGAAGAGGATGGAGCCTGGGGAGAAGAAGAATCGTTGCAGAGAGCAGATGTTGGAGACTGGGCTACATAAGGACTATTAAAGAGAGCAGAGTTTGGAGACTGTTGTTCAGAACGATAATTTCTGAGTGCAGAGGTTTGAGACTGGGGTGCAGAAGGACTGTTATAGTTTGCAGAATTTGGAGACTGAGGTGCAGAAGGACATTTACAAAGAGGAGAAGTTGGAGACTGGGGTGCAAAAGGATTCTTACAGAGAGCAGAGGATAGAGACAGGGGTGCAGAAGGATCGTTGCAGAGAGCAGAGGTTGAAAATGAGGTGCAGAAGGATCGCTACAGAGAGCAGAGGTTGGAGACTGGGGTGCAGCAGGACAGTTCCAGAGAGCACAGGTTGGAGAATTCGGTGCAGAAGAAATGCTGCAGAGAGCAGAGGTTGGAGACTGGGGTGCAGAAGTACTGAAGCAGAGAGCACAGGTTGCAGACTGGTGTGCAGAAGGACTGTTGCAGAGAGCAGTTGTTGAAGACTGGGAAGCAGAAGGATCATTGCAGAGAGCAGAGGTTGGAGACTCCGGTTTAGAAGGACTGGTGCAGAGAGCAGATGTTGGAGACTGAGGGTGCAGAAGGATCGTTGCAAAGAGAAGAGGTTGAGACTAGGGTGCAGAAGGCCTGTTACAGAGAGCAGAGTTTGGAGACTGGGTTGAAGAAGACCTTTTACAGAGAGTAGAGTTTGGAGACTGGGGTGCAGAAGGATTGTTGCAGACAGCAGAGGTTTCACACTGAGGCTTAGAAGGACTCATACAGAGAGCAGAGGTTGGAATCTGAGGTTAAAAAGGACTGTAACAGAAAGCAAAGTTTGGCAATTGGGGTGCAGCAGGACCGTTATAGAGAGAAGAGTTTTGGAGACTGCAGTACAGAAGGACTGTTAGAGAGAGCAGAGGTTGGAGACCACGTTACATAAGGACCATTACAGAGAGCAAAGTTTGGAGACTGAGGTGCAGAAGGACTTTAACAGAGAGCAGAGTTTGGATACTGGGATGCGGAAGGAATGTTATAGAGAGAAGAGTTTGGAGAAAGTGATGCAAAAAGATCTTACAAAGAGCAGAGTCTAAAGACTGGGGTGCAGAAGGACTGTTGCAGAGAGCAGAGGTTGGAGACTGAGGTTCAGAAGGATAGTTGCAGAGAAAAGAGGTTGGAGACTGCGGTTTAGAAGACTGGTATAGAGCGCAGAGTTTCAAGATTGGGGTACAAAAGGACTGTTTCAGAGAGCAGACGTTGTATACTGGGGTGCAATAAGCCTGTTACAGAGAGCAGAGTTTGGAGACAGAGGGGCAGAAGGATTGTTACCGAGAGAAGAGTTTGGAGACTGGGATCCAGAAGGACTGTTGCAGAGAGCAGAGTTTGGAGACTGAGGTGAAGAAGGATCATTTCAGAGAGAAGAGGTTGGAGACTGGGGTGCAGAAGGCCTGTTACATGTGCAGAGATTGGAGAACTGCATGCAGAAGGCCTGTTACAGAGAGTAGAGTTTGGAGACGGGTGCAGAAAGAATGTCACAGATAGCACAATTTCGAGACTGGGTTGCACCAAGATTTTACAGAGAGCATTTTGGCGACTGAGGTTTAAAAGGACTATTACAGAGAGCAAAGGTTGGAAACTGGGGTGCAGAAGGATTGTGGCAGAGAGCAGAGTTTTCAGACTTAGGTGCAGAAGGACTGTTGCAGAAAGCAGATGTTGTATCCTGGGGTGCAGAAGGACTGTTGCAGAGAGGAGAGTTTGTAGACCGAGGTGCAGAAGGACTGTTAAAGATAGCACAATTTCGTGACTGGATTGCAGAAGGATATTACAGAGAACATTTGTAGACTGAGGTTCAGACGCACTGTTACAGAGAGCAAAGTTTGGAAACTCGGGTGCAGAAGGATTTTTGCAGAGAGCCGAGTTTTCAGACTGAGGTGCAGAAGAACTGTTTCAGAGAGCAGATGTTGGATCACCGGGTGCAGAAGGACTGTTACAGAGAGCAGAGTTTGGAGATTGGGATGCAAAAGGATCATTGCAGAGAGCACCGGTTGGAAACTGGGGTGCAGAAGGGCTGTTACAGAGAGCAGAGTTTGGAGACTGGGGTGCAGAAGGCCTGTTACAGAGAGTAGAGGTTGGAGACTGGGGTGAAGAAGGAGTGCTACAGAGAGCAGAGTTTGGAGATTGGGGTGCAGAAGAACTGTTACTGAGAGCAGAGGTTGGAGCCAGGGGTTCAGAAGGACTGTTTCAGAGAGAAGAGTTTAAAGACTGAGGTACAGAAGGACTGTTACAGAGAGCAGATTTTGGAAACTGGGATATAGACGGACCGATGCAGAGAGCAGAGCTTGGAGCCTGGGGAGAAGAAGGATCGTTGCAGAGAGCAAATGTTAGAGACTGGGGTGCAGAAAAACTGTTAAAGAGAGCAGAGGTTGGAGACTGAGGTGCAGAAAGATCATTTCTGAGTGCAGAGTTTTGAGACTGGGTGCAGAAGGACTGTTACAGATTGCAGAACTTGGAGACTGAGGTGCAGAATGACTTTTACAGAGAGCAGAAGTTGGAGACTGGGGTGCCAAAGGATGCCTACAGAGAGCAGAGAATGGAGACTGGGGTGCAGAAGGATCGTTGAAGAGAGCAGAGGTTGGAGAATGAGGTGCAGAAGGATCACTACAGAGAACAGAGTTTGGAGAGTGGGGTTGCAGCAGGACAGTTACAGAGATCACAGGTGGAGACTTGGGTGCAGAAGAAATGTTGCAGAGAGCAGAGGTTGAAGACTGGGGTGCAGAAGTACTGTAGCAGAGAGCAGAGGTTGTAGACTGCTGTGCAGAAAAACTGTTGCAGAGAGCAATTGTTGGAGACTGGGATGCAGAAGGATCATTGCAGAGAACAGAGGTTGGAGACTGCGGTTTAGAAAAAACTGTTGCAGAGAGAAGCGGTTGGAGACTGAGGTGCAGAAGAATCGTTGCAGAAAGAAGAGGTTGGAGACTGGGGAGCAGAAGGCTTGATAGAGAGCAGAGGCTGGAGACTGGGGTGCAGAAGACCTGTTAAAGAGAGCAGAGTTTGGAGACTGGGTGCAGAAGGATTGTTACAGATAGCACAGTTTGGAGACTGGGGTGCATAAGGATTGTTGCAGACAGCAGAGGTTTCATACTGAGGGGTAGAAGGACTGTTACAGAGAGCAAAGGTTGGAATCTGAGGTACAGAAGGACTGTTACAGAAAGCAGAAATTGGCAATTGCGGTGCAGAAGGACCGTTATAGAGAGAAGAGGTTGGAGACTGCGGTACAGAAGGACTGTTAGAAAGAGCAGAGTTTGGAGACTTTGGTGCGGAAGGACCGTGTAGAGAGCAGATGTTGGAGACTAGGGTGCAGAAGGACTGTTACAGAAAGCAGAGGTTGGAAATTGAGGTGCAGAGGGACTGTTACAGAGAGCAGAAGTTGGAGACTGAGGTATACAAAGACTGTAAAAGAGAGCAGAGGTGGAAAATATGGTGCAGAAGGTCTGTTACAGAGAGCAGAGGTTAAAGACTGGGGTGCAGAAGGATTGTTCCAGACAGTAGAGGTTTCAGACTGAGGCTTAGAAGGATTGTTACAGAGAGCAGAGTTTGGAATCTGTGGTGCAGAATGACTGTTACAGAAAGCAGAGGTTGGCAATTGGGGTGCAGAAGGACCGTTATAGAGAGCAGGGTTTGAAGACTTTGGTGCAGAAGGACTGTTGTAGAGAGCAGATGTTAAAGACTAGGGTCAGAAAGACCATTACAGAGAGCAAAGTTTGGAGACTGAGATGCAGAAAGGACTTTACAGTGAGCAGAGGTTGGATACTGGGGTGCAGAAGGACTGTTACAGAGAAGAGCGGTTGGAGAATGGGATTCAAAAGGATGCTTAAAGAGAGCAGAGTCTGGAGACTGGGGTGCAGAAGGACTGTTGCAGAGAGCAGAGATTTGAGACTGAGGTTCAGAAGAATTGTTGCAGAAAAAAGATGTTGGAGACTGGGGTGCAGAAAGACTGTTACAAAGAGCAGAGTTTCGAGATTGGGGTGCAGAAAAACTGTTACTGAGAGCAGAGGTTGGAGACTGGGGTGCAGTAAGCCTGTTACAGAGAGCAGAGGTTGGAGACTGAGGTGCAGAAGGACTGTTACAGAGAGCAGAGGTGGAAGACTGAGGTGCAGAAAAATTGGTACAGAGAGAAGAGGTTTGATACTAGTTGTAGAAGGACTGTTACAGAGTGCAGAGGTTAGAAACTGTGGTGCAGAAGGATCGTTTAAGAGAGCAGAGGTTGGAAACTGAGGTGCAGAAGGATCGTTGCAGAAACCAGAGGTTGGAGACTGAGGTGCAGAATGATCGTTTCAGAGAGCAGAGGTTGGAGACTGGGGTCAGAAAGACAGAGAGAACAGAGTTTGCAGACTGCGGTGCAGAAGTACTGTTACAAAGAGCAGAGGGTGGAGACTGGGTTGCAGAAGGAATGTCACAGAGAGCAGAGTTTGGAAACTGGGGTGCAGAAGGATGTTACAGAGAGCAGAGGCTGGACACTGGTGTCAGAAGACTGTTACAGAGAAAAGATGTTGGAGACCTGGGGGTGCAGAAGATCGTTGCAGAGAACAGAGTTTGGAGACTAAGGTGCAGAAGGAGGGCTACAGAGAGCAGAGTTAGGAGACCGGGGTGCAGTAGGATAGTTACAGAGTACAAGTTGGAGACTAGGGTGCAAAAGAAATGTTGAAGAGAGCAGAGGTTTGAGACTGGGGTTCAGAAGGACTGTAGCAGAGAGCAGAGGTTGCAGACTGAGGTCTAGAAGGACTGTTGCAGAGAGCAGACTGGGATGCAGAAGGATCGTTGCAGAGAGCAGATATTGGAGACTGGTGTGTAGAAGGACTTTTGCACAGAGCAGAATATTGAGACTGGGGTGCAGACGTACTGTTGCGGAGAGCAGAATTTGGGTACTGAGGTACAGAAGGACTGTTACAGAGATGAGAGGTTTTAAACGGGGTGCAGAATTACTGACACGGAAGTAGAGTTTGGAGACTGGCGTGCAGAATGACTGTTACAGAGAGCAAAGTTTGTAGTTTGGGGTGCAGAAGAATTGTTGCAGAGAGCAGAGGTTTCAGACTGAGGCTTAGAAAGACTGTTACAGAGAGCAGAAGTAAAATTCTGATGTGCAAAAAAACTGTTACAGAGTGGAGAGTATGGAGACTGGGGTGCAGAAGGACTGTTGCAGAGAGCAGATGTGGGAGACTGGGATGAAGAAGGATCGTTGCAGAGAGCAGAAGTTGAAGACTGAGGTGCAGAAGGATCACTACAGAGAGCAGACTTTGAGGACCGGTGTTCAGTAGGATAGTTTCAGATAGCACAGGTTGGAGACTGGGGTGCTGAAGAAATGTTGCAGACAGCAGAGGTTGGAGACTGGGCTGCAGAATGACTGTAGCAGAGAGCAGAAGTTGGAGACTGGGGTGTAAAAGGACTGTTGCAGAGAGCAGACTTGGAGACTGGGATGCAGAAGGATCGTTGCAGAGAGCAGATTTTGGATACTGGGGTATAATAAGACGTTTGCAGAGAGCAGAGGTTGGAGACTGAGGTTCAGAAGGACTGTTACAGAGAGCAGAGGTTTTAGCCTGGGGTGCAGAATAACTGATATGGAAAGTAGAGTTTGGAAACTTGGGTGCAGAAGGACTGTTACTGAGAGCAGTGTGTGTAGCCTGGGTGCAGAAGGACAGCTGCAGAGAACAGAGGTTGGATACTGGGGTGCACAAGAGCCGTTGCAGAGTGATGAGGTTGGAGACTGAGGTGCAGAATGACTGTTACAGAGAGCAAAGTTTAGAGAACAGGGTGCAGAAAGATCGTAAAGAGAGCAGACGTTGGAGACTGGGATGCAGAAGGATCGATGCAAAGAGCAGAGGTTGGAGACTGGGGTGTAGAAAGACTTTTGCAGAGAGAAGAGGTTGGAGATGCGGTGCAGAAGGCCTGTTAGAGAGAGCAGAGTTTAGAGACTGGGTTGCAGAAAACCTGTTACAGGGAGCAAATGTTAGAGACTGGGGTGCAGAAGGATTGCTACTGATATCACAGTTTGGAGACTGTTGTTTAGAAGGATTGTTGCAGAGAGCAGAAGTTTCAGACTGAGGCATAGAAGGACTGTTAAAAGAGCAGAGGTTGGAAATTGGGGTGCAGAAATACCGTTATAGAGAGAAGAGGTTTGAGACTGCCGTACAGAAGGACTGTTACAGAGAGCAGAGTTTGGAGACTGGGGTGCAGAAGGACCGTTACAGAGAGCATATATTAAAGACTGGGGTGCATTAGGACTGTTATAGAGAGCAGACATTGGAGACAGAGTTGCAGAAGGATTGTTCCAGAGAGCAGAGATTGGAGACTGGGGTGCAGAAGGACAATTACAGAGAGCAAAGGTTGGAGACTGAGGTGCAGAAGGACTTTTACAGAGAGCAAAGGTTGGAGACTGAGGTGTAAAAAGATCGTTGCAGAGAGAAGAGTTTGGAGACTAAGTTGCAGAAGGACTGTTACGAAAAGCAGAGGTTGAAAATTGGGGAGCAGTTGGACCGTTACAAAGAAAAAAGGTTGAAGACTGCTATAAAAAAGGACTTTTACAGAGAGCAGAGTTTGGAGATTGGGTAGAATAAGGATCGTTGCAGAGAGCATATGTTGGAGACTGGGCTGCAGAAGGCCTGTTAGAGAGAGCAGAGTTTGAAAACAGGGTGCAGAAGGCCAGATACAGAGAGCAGAGTTTAGAGACTGGGGTTCAGAAGACTCTTACCGAGAGCAGCGTTTGGAGAATGGGTGGCAGAAGAATCTAACAGAGAGCAGCGGTTGGAGACTGAGGGTGCAGAAGGACTTTTACAGAGAGTAGAGGGTGGAGACTGGGGTGCAGAAGGAGTGTTACAGAGAGCAGAGTTTGGAGATTGGGGTGCACAAGAACTGTTACTGAGAGGAGAGGTTGGAGACAGGGGTGCACAAGGACTGTTTCAGAGTGCAGAGTTTCGATACTGAGGTTCAGAAGGACTGCTACAGAGAGAAGATTTTGGAAACTGGGATGTAGAAGGACCGTTGCAGAGAGCAGAGGTTGGAGCCTGTGGAGAAGAAGGATCATTGCAGAGAGCAGATGTTGGAGACTGGGCTTCATAAGGACTATTAAAGAGAGCAGAGGTTGGAGACTGTGGTTCAGAAAGATCATTTCTAAGTGCAGAGTTTTAGACTGGGGTGCAGAAAGACTGTTATAGATTGCAGAACTTGGAGACTAAGGTGCAGAAGGACTTTTACAAAGAGCAGAAGTTGGATACTGGGGTGCAAAAGGATTCTTACAGAGAGCAGAGGATGGAGACTGGGGTGCAGAAGGATCGTTGAAGAGAGCAGAGGTTAAAATATTAGGTGCAGAGGGATCGCTACAGAGAGCAGAGTTTAGAGACTGGGGTGCAGCAGGAAAGTTACAGAGACCACAATTTGGAGATTTGGGTAAAGAAGAAATTCTGCAGAGAGCAGAGGTTGGAGACTGGGGTGCAGAAATACTGAAGCAGAGAGCACAGGTTGTAGACTGGGGTGTGGAAAGACTGTTGCAGAGAGCAGTTGTTGGAGACTGGGATGCAGAAGGATCATTGCAGAGAGCAGAGGTTGGAGACTGGGGGGCAGAAGGACTATTGCAGAGAGCAGATGTTGGAGACTGAGGTGCAGAAAGATCGTTGCAGAGAGAAGATGTTGGAGACTAGGGTGCAGAAGGCCTGTTACAGAGAGCAGAGTTTGTAGAGTGGGGTGAAGAAGACCTGTTACAGACAGTAGAGTTTGGAGACTGGGGTGCAGAAGGATTGTGGCAGACAGCAGAGGTTTCAGACTGAGGCTTAGAAAGACTCATACAGACAGCAGAGTTTAAAATCTGAGGTGCAGAAGGACTGTTACAGAAAGCAGAGATTGGCAATTAGGGTGAAACAGGACCGTTATAGAGAGAAGCGTTTGGAGACTGCAGTACAGAAGGTCTGTTAGAGAGAGCAGAGTTTGGAGACTTTGGTGCAGAAGGACCTTTGTAGAGAGCAGATGTTGGAGACTAGGTGCAGAAGGACTGTTACAGAGA
>NW_027521128.1:0-123301 GCF_052094955.1 Ictidomys tridecemlineatus | reverse complement strand
GTCCTTCTACACCCCAGTCTCCAACCTCTGCTTTCTGTATCAGTCTGTTTGAACCCCAGTCTTCAACTTCTGTTCTCTATCAATGCTTCTGCACCTCAGTCTCCAACCTGTGCTCTATGTAAGAGTCGTTCTGCACCCCAGAGTCTAACCTCTGCTCTCGGTAATATTCCTATACCGCAATCTCCAACCTCTTCTCTCTGTAACGGTCCTTCTGCACCCCAATTTTCAAACACTGCTTGCTGTAACAGTCCTTCTGCACCTGAGTCTCCAAACTCTGCTCTCTGTAAAATCCTTCTACACCTCAGTCTCCAACCTCTGCTCTTTGTAACAAACCTTCTGAACCTCAGTCTGAGACCTCTGGTCTCTGCACGATCTTCTGAACCCCAGTCTCCAATATCTGCTCTCTGTAACAGTCCTTCTGTACTGCAGTCTCCAAAATCTGCTCTCTGTAAGAGCCTTCAGCAACCAAGTCTCCAAATAATGCTTTCTGTATCAGTCCTTCTAAACAACAGTCTCCAACCTCTGCTCTCTGTATCTATCCTTCTGAACCTCAGTCTCCAACCTGTGCTTTCTGTAACAGTCTTTCTGCACCCAAGTGACCCACCTCTGCTCTCTTTAACAGTCCTTCTATACCGCAGTCTCCAAACTCTGGTCTCTGTAACAGTCCTTCTGCACCCTAATTTCCAACCTCTGCTTTCTGTAACAGTCCTTCGGCACCTAAGTCTCCAAACTCTGCTCTTCGTAACAGTCATTCTACAACTCAGTCTCCAACCTCTGCTCTTTGTAACAGTACTTCTGCACCTGAGTCTGAAACCTCTGCTCTCCACGATCCTTCGGCACCCCAGTCTCTGACATTTGCTCTCTGCAACAGTCCTCTTGCACCGCAGTCTCCAAACTCTGATCTCTGTAAGATCCATCTGAACCCCAGTCTCCATGCTCTGCTCTCTGTAACAGTCGTTCTGCACAACAGTCTCCAAATTCTGCTTTCTGTATCTGTCCTTCTGCACCTCAGTCTCTAAGCTCTGCTCTCTGTAACAGGGCTTCTGCACCTTAGTCTTTAACCTCTCCTCTCTGTAACAGTTCTTCTGCACCCCAGTCTCTAAAATATGCTCTCAGCAACAGTCCTTCTGCACCCAGGTCATTAACATCTGCTCGCTTCAACAGTCCTTCTGCAACCCAGTCATCAACATCTGCTCTCTGCAACAGTCTTTCTGCACCCCAGTCTCCAAACTCTGCTCTCTGCAACGATCCTTCTGGACCCCAGTCTCCAACGTCTGCTCTCTGCAACAATCCTTGTGCACCATAGTCTCCAACCTCTGGTATGTGTAAGATACTTCTGCACTCCAGTTTCCAAACTCTGCTCTCTGTAACATTTCTTCTCCACCGCAGTCTCCAACCTCTGTCCTCTGCAACAGTCCTTCTGCTCTCCAGTCCCCGAGATCTGCTCTCTGTAAGATCCTTCAGCAACCGAGTCTCCAAATACTGCTTTCTGTATCAGTCCTTCTAAACAACAGTCTCCAACCTCTGCTCTCTGTATCTATCCTTCTGAACCTCAGTCTCCAACCTGTGCTTTCTGTAACAGTCTTTCTGCACCCAAGTGACCCACCTCTGCTCTCTTTAACAGTCCTTCTGTACTGCAGTCTCCAACCTTTTCTCTCTGTAACGGTCCTTCTACACCCCAATTTCCAACCTCCGCTTTCTGTATCAGTCCTTCTGCACCTCAGTCTCCAAACTCTGATCTCTGTTACAGTCCTTCTGAACACCAGTCTCCAATCTCTGCTCTGTGTATCTGTCCTTCTGCACATCAGTCTCCAACCTCAGCTCTCTGTAACAGTTTATCTGCACCCCAGTGTCTAAAATATGCTCTCTGAAACAGTCCTTCTACACCCCAGCCTCTAACATTTGCTCTCTGCAACAGTACTTCTGCACCCAAGTCTCCAAACTCTACTCTCTGCAACGATCCTTCTGAACCCCAGTCTTCAACGTCTGTTCTCTGCAACAGTCCGTGTTCACCAAAGTCTCCAACCTCTGCTAGGTGTAAGATCCTTCTGCACTCCAGTTTCCAAACTCTGCTCTCTGTAACATTCCTTCTCCAAAACAGTCTCCAACCTCTGTCCTCTGCAACAGTCCTCCTGCTCCCCAGTCTCCGTGATCTGCTCTCTGTAACAGATATTCTGTACCACAGACTCCAAACTCTTTTCTCTCTAACGGTCCTCCTACACCCCAATTTCCAAACTCTGCTTTCTGTAACAGTCCTTCTGCACCTCAGTCTCCAAACTCTGCACTCTGTAACAGTCCTTCTAATCTCCAGTCTCCAGCCTCTGCTCTCAGCAACAGTCTTTCTTCAGCTGAGACTTAAAACTCTGCTGTCTGCAACGAACCTTCTGCACCCCATTCGCCTAACTCTGCTCTTTATAACAGTCCTTCTACACCTCAGTCTCCAACCTCTGCTCTCTGTAACAGTCCTTCTGCACCTCAGTCTCAAAAATCTGCTCTCAGTAAGATCCTTGACTAACCCAGTCTACAAACTCTGATATCTGTAACAGTCCTTCTGTACCGCAGTCTCCAACCTCTGCTCTCCATAACGGTTCTTCTACACCCCAGTCTCCAAATTCTGCTTTCTGTCACACTCTGTCTGAACCCCAGTCTTAAACTTCTGTTCTCTATCGATCCTTCTGCATCTCAGTCTCCAACCTGTGCTCTATGTAAGAGTCGTTCTGCACCCTAGACTCTAACCTCTGCTCTCGGTAACATTCCTATACCGCAGTCTCCAACCTCTGCTCTCTGTAACGGTTCTTCTGCACCCCAATTTCCAAACACTGCTTCCTGTAACAGTCCTTCTGCACCTGAGTCTCCAAACTCTGCTCTATGTAAAAGTTTTCTACACCTCAGTCTCCAACCTCTGCTCTCTGTAACAGTTCTTCTGCACCTCAGTCTGAAACTTCTGCTCTCTGCATTATCTTTCTGAACCCCAGTCTCCAATATCTGCTCTCTGTAACAGTCCTTCTGTACTGCAGTCTCTAAAATCTGCTCTCTGTAAGATCCTTTAGCAATCCAGTCTCCAAATACTGCTTTCTGTATCAGTCCTTCTAAACCACAGTCTACAACCTCTGCTCTCTGTATCTATCTTTCTGAACCTCAGTCTCCAACCTGTACTTTCTGTAACAGTCTTTCTGCACCCAAGTGACCAACCTTTGCTCTCTTTAACAGTCCTTCTATACCGCAGTCTCCAAACTCTGGTCTCTGTAACGGTCCTTCTGCACCCCAATTTCAAACCTGTGCTTTCTGTAACAGTTCTTCGGCACCTAAATCTCCAAACTCTGCTCTTCGTAACAGTCATTCTACAACTCAGTCTCCAACCTCTGCTCTCTGTAACAGTATTTCTGCACCTGAATCTGAAACCTCTTCTCTCCACGATCCTTCTGCACCCCAGTCTCCAACATCTGCTCTCTGCAACAGTTCTTTTGCACCCCAGTCTCCAAACTCTGCTCTCTGTAAGATCCATCTGAACCCCAGTCTCCATCCTCTGCTCTCTGTAACAGTCCTTCTGAACAACAGTCTCCAAATTCTGCTTTCTGTATCTGTCCTTCTGCACCTCAGTCTCCAACCTCTGCTCTCTGTAACAGTCCATCAGCACCCCAGTCTCTAAACTATGCTCTCTGCAACAGTCCTTTTGCACCCCAGTAATCAACATCTGCTCTCTGCAACAGTCCTTCTGCACCTCAGTCTTCAAACTCTGCTCTCTGCAACGATCCTTCTGAAACCCAGTCTCCAATGTCTGTTCTCTGCAACAATCCTTGTGCACCATAGTCTCCAACCTCTGCTATGTGTAAGATAATTCTTCACTCCAGTTTCCAAACTCTGCTCTCTGTAACATTTCTTCTCCACTGCAGTCTCCAACCTCTGTCTTCTGCAACAGTCCTTCTGCTCTCGAGTCTCCGATATCTGCTCTCTGTAACAGTCCTTCTGTACCGCAGTCTCCAAACTCTTCTCTCTGTAACGGTCCTTTTACACCCCAATTTCCAACCTCCGCTTTTGTAACAGTCCTTCTGCACCTCAGTCTCCAAACTCTTCTCTCTGTAACAGTCCTTCTGAACACCAGTCTTTAAACTCTGCTCTGTGTATCTGTCCTTCTGCACATCAGTCTCCAACCTCTGCTCTCTGTTACAGTTCATCTGCATCCCAGTCTCTAAAATCTGCTCTCTGAAACAGTCCTTCTACACCCCAGTCTCTAAAATCTGCTCTCTGCAACAGTCCTTCTGCACCCAAGTCTTTAAACTCTGCTCTCTGCAATGATTCTTCTGGACCCCAGTCTCCAACATCTGTTCTCTGCAATAGTCCGTGTGCACCAAAGTCTCCAACCTCTGCTAGGTGTAAGATCCTTCTGCACTCCAGTTTCCAAACTCTGCTCTCTGTAACATTCCTTCTCCACCACAGTCTCCAACCTCTTTCCTCTGCAACAGTCCTCCTGCTCCCCAGTCTCCGAGATCTGCGCTCTGTAACAGATATTCTGTACCACAGACTCCAAAGTCTTCTCTTTGTAACGGTCCTCCTACACCCCAATTTCCAACCACTGCTTTCTGTAACTGTCCTTCTAATCCCCAGTCTCCAACCTCTGCTCTCAGCAACAGTCCTTCTTCACCTGAGTCTTAAAACTCTGCTGTCTGCAACGAAGCTTCTGCAGCCCAGTCTCCTAACTCTGCTCTCTATAACAGTCCTTGTACAGCTAAGTCTCCAACCTTTGCTCTCTGTAACAGTCCTTCTGCACCTCAGTCTCAAAAATATGCTCTCTGAAAGATCCTTGACTAACCCAGTCTCCAAACTCTAATCTCTGTAACAGTCCTTCTGCACCTGAGTCTCCTACCTCTGCTCTCTGTAACACCCTTCTGCAACCAAGTCTCCAAACTCTGCTCTCTGTAATAGTCCTTCTTCACAACATTTTCCAACATCTTCTTTCTGTAACAGGAATTCTGCAACCTAGTCTTGAAACTCTGCTCTCTGTAACAGGCCTTCTGAACCCCAGTCTCCAAACTTTTCTCTCTTCAATGATTCTTCTCCACCCCAGTCTCCAACCTCTGCTCTCGGCAAGAGTCCTTCTACACCCCAGTCTCCAACCTCTGCTCTCTGTAAGATCCTTATGCACTCCAGTCTCCAAACTCTTCTCTCTGTAACAATCTGTCTGCACCCCAGTCTACAACCACTGCTCTCTTTAACAGTCCTTCTGCACCCCAGTCTCCAATATGTGCTCTTTGCAACAGTCCTTCTGCACCCCAGTCTCCAAAATCCTCTCTCTGCAACAATTCTTCACCATCCTACTCTCCAAATTCTGCTCTCGGCAACATTCCTTCAGCACCCCAGTCTCTAACCTCTGTTCTCTTTAACAGTCCTTTTGCAAACCAGTCTCCAACATCTGCTCTCTGTAACAGTCCTTCTGCACCCCAATCTCCAACCTCTGCTTTCTGTTTAAGTCCTTCAGCACGACAGTCTCCAACCTCTTCTCTCTGTAACAGTCTTTGTGCACCTTTGTTTCCAACCTCTACTTCTGCAACAGTCCTACTGCACCCCAGACTCCAACCTCTGCTCTCTGCAACAGTCCTTGTGCACCCTAGTTACCAACATCTGCTCTCTGCAACAGTCCTTCTGCACCCCAGTCTCCACCTCTGCTCTCTTTAACAGTCCTTCTGTACTGCAGGCTCCAACCTCTGCTCTCTGTTACCATATTTCTTCACCACAAACTTCAATCTCTGCTTTCTCTATCAGTTCTTCTGATCCCCAGTCTCCAAACTCTGCTCTTTGTGAGAATCTTACTGCACATCAATCTCCAAACTCTGCTCTCTGTAAGATCCTTCTGTTCCCCAGTTTCCAAACTCTGGTCTCACGGAGTAGCTGGATCGCAGCGGTAAGATCATTTCTCTTGCCTTGTTTCTGGACCTCCCCCTTCTCGATGAGGATGTCCCCCTCCTTAGTGCAGTAGTCTCGATTCTGGCAGTCGTCACCCCGGGCTGCTTCAAGGTGGGCTTTTCAGCTTTTTCTGCTCAATTAAAGCCTGTGCCATAGTGGAGCGTGCCTGTGCCAAAGTGCTGGGTAATACTAGCCCCGGCACTTTGGCACCCCAGTCCCCAATATCTGCTCTCTGTAAGAGTCCTTCTATACCACAGTCTCCAACATCTGCACTCTGTAATAGGCCTTCTGCACCTCAGTCTTAAAAATCTGCTCTCTGTTACAGTCCTTCTATACCGCAGTTTCCAAACTCTTGGTCTTTCTGCACCCCAATTTGCAACCTCTGATCTGTAGCAGTCCATCTGCACCTCAGTCTCCAAACTCTGCTCTCTGTAACAGTCCTTCTGCACCTCAGTCTCCAACATGTGCTCTCTGTAAAAGTCCTTCTGCACCTCAGTATGAAACCTCTGGTCTCTGCACGATCCTTCTGCACCCCAGTCTCCAACCACTACTCTCTGTAACAGTTCTCCTGCACCTCAGTCTACAACCTCTGCTCTCTGTAAGATCCTCCTGAAACCAAGTTTTTAAACTATGCACTCTGTCTCAGTCCTTCTGCACAACAGTCTCCAACCTCTGATCTCTGTAACAGTACCTCTGAAACCCAGTCTCCAACCTCGGCTCACTGTAACAGGCCTTCTGCACCCCAGTCTCCATCCTTTTCTCTCTGCAACGATTCTTCTCAACACCAGTCTCCAACCTCTGCTCTCTGCAACAGTCCTTTTGCACCAGAGTGTCCAACCTCTGCTCTCTGTAAGAACCATCTGCATCCCAGTCTTCAACCTCTGCTCTCTGCAACAGTCCTTCTGAACCACAGTCTCCAAACTCTCCTCTCTGCAATGATCCTTCTGGACCCCAGTCTCCAATGTCTGATCTCTGCAACAGTCCTTCTGCACCAGAGTCTCCAACCTCTGATCTCTGTAAGATCTTTCTGCACTCCAGTTTCCAAACTCTGCTCTCTCTAACATTCCTTCTCAACCCCAGGCTCCAACTTCTGCTTTCTGCAAGTGTCCTGGGGCACCTCAGTCTCCATCATCTGTCTTCTGCCACAGTCCTTCTGCTCCCCAGTCTCCAACATCTGCTCTCTGTAACAGTCCTAAAGTAACGCAGTCTCCATTCTCTGATCTCTGTAAAGGTCCTTCTGCACCCTTGTCTCCAACCTCTTCTTTCTGTATCAGTCTTTCTGAACCCCAGTCTTCAACCTCTGCTCTCTGTAACAGTCTTTCTACACCTCAGTCTCTAACCTCTGCTCTCTCTAACAGTCCTTCTGCACCTCAGTCTGAATCCTCTGCTCTCCAAGATCCTTCTGCAGCTCAGTCTGCAACCTGTGCTCTCCTTAACAGTCCTTCTGGACCCCAGTCTCCAATATCTGCTCTCTGTAACAGTCCTTCTATACCGCAGACTACAAACTTTGCTCTCTGTAACGGTCCTTCTGCACCCCAATTTCCAACCTCTGCTTTCTGTAAAAGTCCTTCTGAACCTGAGTCTCCTAACTCTGCTCTCTGTAACAGTCCTTCTACACATCAGCCTCAAAAATCTGCTCTCTGTAACAGTGTTTCTGCACCTCAGTCTGAAACCTCTACTCTCCAAGATCCTAATGCACCCCAGTCTCCAAACAGTGCTCTCTGTAACAGTCCAACTGAACCTCAGTCTCAAACCTCTGCTCACTGTAAGATACTTCAGGAACCCAGTCTCCAAACTCTGCTCTCTGTAACAGACATTCTGCACCTCAGTCTCCAACCTCTAGTCTTTGCAAAAGTCCTTCTGCACCCCATTCTCCAACCTCTGCTCTTTGAAACAGTTTTTCTGAACAAGAGTCTTTAATATATACTCTCTGCAACAGTCCTTCTGTAACCTATTCTCCAAACTCTGCTCTCTGCAACAGTTCTTCTGCACGTCAGTCTCCAACCTCTGCTCTCTGTAAGATCCTTCTGAAACCCAGACTCAAAACACTGCTCTCTGTAACAGTCCTTCTGCAAAACAGTCTCAAAACTCTGCTCTCTGTAACAGGCCTTCTGCAAGCCAGTTTCCAACCTCTGCTCTCTGTAGCGGTCCTTCTGCACCCCAGTCTACAACATCTGCTCTCTGCAATAGTCTTTCTGCATTTTAGACTGAAAAATCTGCTCTCTGCAACAATCTTTTGCACCTCAATCTCCAAACTCTGCTCTATGTAAGATCCTTCTGCAACACAGTCTTTAAAATCTGCTCCCTGTAACATTCCTTCTGCACCTCAGTCTCCAACCTCTGTTCTCTGTAACAGTCCTTATACATCTCAGTGTGAAACCTCTGCTCTCTGCACGATCCTTCTGACCCCAGTCTTCAACCACTGCTCTCTGTAACAGTCCTTCTACACCTCAGTCTCCAAACTCTGCTCTCTGGAAGATCCTTCTGCCACCCAGACTCCTAACTCTGCTCTCTATAACAGCCCTTCTGCACCCCATTCTTCAAACTCTGCTCTCTTTAACAGGCCTTCTGCTTCGCAGTCTCAAAACTCTTCTCTGTGCAACGATCATTCTATATCACTGTCTCCAACATCTGCTCTCTGCCACAGTCCTTCTGCACCCTAGTCTCCAAAATCTACTTTCTGAATGATCCTTCTGCACCCCAGTTTCCAACCTCTCTTCTATGTAACAGTAATTCTTAACACCAGTCTCAAAAATGTGCTCTTTGTAACAGTCCTTCTGCACACCAGTCTCCAACCTCTGTTTCCTGAAACAGTCCTTCTGCACCGCAGTCTGCAAACTCTGCTCTCTGTAACAGTCCTGCTGTACCGCAGTCTCCTAACTCTGCTCTCTGTATAAGTCCTTCTTCACCCCAGTCTCCAACCCCTGCTCTCTATAGCAGTCCTTCTGCACCTCTTCTCCAACCTCTGCTCTCTACAAAGCTCCTTCTGCACCCCAGTCTCCAAACTCTTCTCTCTCTAATTCTACACCCCAGTTTCCAAAATCTGCTCTCTTTAACAATCATTCTGCACCACAGTCTCAATACTCTGCTCACTTTAACAGTCCTTCTGCACCTTATTCTGCAACCTCTGCTCTCTGCAATAGTCCTACTGCACTTCAGTTTCCAACCTCTTTTCTCTGCAATAGTAATTCTGCACCCCAGTCTCAAATATCTGCTCTCTACAACAGTCCTTCTCCACCTCAGTCTCCAAACTCTGCTCTTTGCAACAGTCTTTCTACACCCCAGTCTCCAACCTCTGCTTTCTGTATCAGTCCTTCTACACCCAAATTTCAAAACTCTGCTCTCTGTAACAGCCCTTCTGCACCCCAGTCTCCAACCTCTGCTCTTTTCAACAGTCCTTCTGCAACCCAGTCTCCGAACACTGCACTCTGCAACATTCCTTTTCCACACCAGTCTCCAAACTCTGCTCTCTATAACAGTCCTTCTGCACATCAGTCTCCAAACTCTGCTCTTTATAAGGGTCCTTCTGCACCCCATTATCCAACCTCTGCTTTCTGTATCAGTCCTTCTGCACCACAGTCTCCAAACTCTGCTCTCTGTATCAGTGCTTCTGCACCTCACTCTGCAACCTCTGCTCTCTGCAAGAGACCTGCTGCACCCAAGTCTTAAACCTCTGCTCGCTGCAACAGTCCTTCTGCACCCCAGTCTCCAAAATCTGCTCTCTGCAAAGTCGTTTACCACGCAAGTCTCCAACCATTTATCTCTATAACCGTCCTTCCATACTGCAGTCTCCAAACTGTGCTCTCTGTAACGGTTCTTGTGCACCCCAGTCTCCAAAATCTGCTTTCTTTTTCAGTCCTTCTGCACCTCGTCTCTGAACTCTGCTCTCTGTAACAGTCCTTCTGAACCTCAGACTTTAACCTCTGCTCTCTGCAACAGTCCTACTGCGCCTCAATCGCCAACCTCTGCTCTCTGCAACAGTGCTTCTGCACCTCAGTGTCTGAACTCTGCTCTCTGTATAATCCTTCTGAAACCCAGTCTCAAAACTCTGCTATTTGCAATGGTCCTTCTGCACCCCAGTCTCGAAACTCTGTTCTCTACAACAATTATTCTGCACCCCAGTCTCCAACTTCTGCTCTCTGTAACAGTCCTTCTGTACCACAGTCTCCCATCTCTGTTCTCTCTAAGGGTTCTACTGCACCCCAGTCTTCAACCGTGGTTTCAGTATCAGTACATCAGGACCACATTCTCCAAACTCTCTTCTCTGTAACAGTGGTTCCCCACCTCAGACTCCAAACTCTGCTCTCTGAAACAGTCTTTCGTTACCCCAGTCATCAAGCTCTGCTTTCTGTATCAGTCCTTCTGCACCCCAGTCTCCAACTTCTGCTCTCTGTAACAGTCCTTTTACACCCGAGTCTCCAAACTCTGCATAATGTTCCAGTCATTCTGCACCTCAGTCTCCAACCTCTATTCTCTGCAGCAGTCCTTCTCCACCTTAGTCTAAAACCTCTGCTCTCTGTAACCAGGCTTCTGCACCCCAGTCTCCAACCTGTGCTTTCTGTAGCAGTCCTTCTGCACCTAAGTCTGAAAACTCTGCTCTCAGCAACGATTCTTCTAGACCTCAGTCTCCAAGCACTGCTCTCTGTAACAGGCCTTCTGCACCCCAGTCTCCAACCTCTGCTCTCCGCAACAGTCCTTCTGCACCCCAGTCTCCAACCTATGCTGTCTATAATATCTTTCTGAACACCTGTCTCCAACCTATGCTCTCTGTAACAGTCCTTCTGGACCGCAGTCTTCAACCTCTGTTCTCCATAAGGGTCTTTAAGCACCCCAGTATCAAACCTCTGCTTTCTGTATTAGTCGTTTTCCACCAAAATCTCGAAATTTTGCCCGCTGTACCACTACTTCTGCAACTCAGTCTGCAAACTCTGATCTCTGCAACAGTCTTTCTGCACCTCAGTCTGCAACCTCTGCTCTCTGTAAGGGTCCTTCTGCACCGAGTATCCAAACTCTGCTTTCTGTATCAGTCCTTCTGCACCCCAGTCTCCAACCTCTGCTCTCTGTAACAATCCTTCTACACCTCAGTCTCCAACCTCTGCTCTCTGCAACGGTCCATCTGAACCTCAGTCTTGAAACTCTTCTCTCTGTAACAGTCCTTCTGAACCCAAGTCTCCAACCTCTGCTCTCTGAAACAGTCCTTTGGCACCCCCAGTCTCCACCCTCTGCTCTCTGTAACGATTCTTTTGCACCCAAGTCTCCAACCTCTGTTCTCTTCAACAGTCCTTCTAAAAATCATTCTGAAAACTCTGCTCTCTACAACGATCTTTCTGGACCCCAGTCTCCAACCTCTGCTCTCTGTAACAGTCCTTCGGCACCTCAGTCAACAACCTCTTCTCTTTGTAAGATCCTTCTGCCACCCAGTCTCCAAACTCTGCTCTATGTTACAGGCCATCTGCACCCAGTCTCCACGCTCTGCTCTCTGTAACAGGCCTCCTGCACCTCAGTCTCCAACCTCTTCACTCTGCAACGATTCTTCTGCACCACAGTCTCCAACCTCTTCTCTCTGCAACAGTCCTATTGCACCGTAGTCTCCAACGTCTGCTCTCTGTAATATCCTTCTACACACTGGTCTCCAAACTCTGCTCTCTTTAACAGTCCTTCTATTCCGCAGTCTCCAACCTCTATATTCTGTAATGGTTTTTCTGCACCCCATTCTCCAAACTCTGCTTTCTGTATCCGTCGTTCTACACCCCAGGCTTCTACCTCTGCTCTCTGTAACAGTTATTCTGCATCCCAGTCTCCAACCTCTGCTCTCTGCAACAGTCCTTCTGCACCCCAGTCTCCAAACACTGCACTCTGCACAGTCATTCTGCACCACAGTCTCCAACCTCTGCTCTCTGCAACAGTCCTTCTCCACCTCAGTCTCCAAACTTTGCTCTCTGTAAAATCCTTCTGCACCCCAGTCTCTAAAGTCTGCTCTCTGCAAAAATCCTTCGGCAGCCCAGACTCCAACGTCTACTCTCTGCAATGGTCCCTCTGCACCCCAGTCTCCAACCTTGTTCTCTACATCAGTTCTTCTGTAGCGCAGTGTTCAACCTCTTTTCTCTATAAGGTTCCTTCTGCACCCCATTCTCCAACCTCTGCTTTCTGTATCAGTCCTTCTGCACCACAGTCTCCAAACTCTGCTCTCTGTAACAGTCCTCTGCACCTCACTCTGCAACCTCTGCTCTCTGCAACAGTGTGTCTGCACCCCAGTCTTCAAAATCTGTTCTCTACAACAGTCTTTTTCCACCCCAGTCTCCAAACTCTTCTCTCTGTAACCGTCCTTCTGTACTTCAGTCTCAAACCTCTGCTCTCTGTAACGGTTTTTCTGCACCCCAGTCTCCAAACTCTGCTTTCCGTATCAGTCCTTCTGCACCGCGGTCTCTAAACTCTGCTCTCTTTAACCGTCCTTCTGCACCTCAGACTCCAATCTCTGCTTTCTGCAACAGTCCTACTGCACCCCAATCTCCAACCTCTGCTCTTTACAACAGTACTTCTGCACCTCAGTGTTCAAACTCTGCTCTCTGTATGATCATTCTGAAACCCAGTCTCCAACTTCTGCTATCTGCAATGGTCCATCTGCACCCCACTCTCTAAACTCTGTTCTCTACAACAGTTATTCTGCACCCCAGTCTCCAACCTCTGATCCGTGTAACAGTCCTCCTGTACCGCAGTATCCAACCTCTGTTCTCTGTAAGGGTCCTTCTGCACCCAAGTTTCCAACCTCTGCTTTCTGTATCAGTCCTTCTGCACCAAAGTCTCCAAACTCTGCTCTCTTAACAGTCCTTCTGCACCTCAGTGTGCAAACTCTGCTCTCTGCAATAGTTCTACTGCACCCCAGTCTCCAAACACTTCTCTATGCAACAGTCTTTCTGCACCCCAGTCTCCTACATCTGCTCTCTACAACATTCCTTCTCCACCCCAGTCTCCAACCTCTGCTCTTTGCAACAGTCCTTCTGCACCCCAGTCTCCAAACTCTGCTTTCTGTTTAAGTCCTTCTGCACCCCAGTCTCCAACCTCTGCTCTCTCTAACAGACCTTCTGCACTTCAGTCTTCAAACTCTGCTCTCTGCATCAGTTTTTCGGCACCCCAATCTCCAATCTCTACTCTCTGCAACAGTCCTTCTTCACCCCAGTCTCCAATCTCTGCTCTCTGTAAAAGTCCTTCTGCACCCCAATCTCAAACCTCTACTCTCTGCAACTGTCCATCTGCACTCTGTAACAATCCTTCTACACCCAAGTCTCCAACCTCTGCACTCATAAACAGTCCTTCTGCACCTCAGTCTCCAACCTCTGCTCTCTGCAAAGGTCTTTCTGCACCACAGTCTTCAACACCTACTCTCTGTAACATTCCTTCTGGACCTCAGTCTCCAACATCTGCTCTCTGTAATATTCTTCTGTAAACAAGTCTCCAATCTTTGCTTTCTGTAACAGTGCTTCTGAACCCAAGTCTCCAACCTCTGCTCTCTGAAACAGTCCTTGGCACCCCCAGTCTCCACCCTCTGCTCTCTGTAACGATACTTTTGCACCCAAGTCTCCAACCTCTGTTCTCTTCAACAGTCCTTCTAAAAATCATTCTGAAAACTCTGCTCTCTGCAACGATCTTTCTGGACACCGGTCTCCAACCTCTGCTCTCTGTAACAGTCCTTCGGCACCTCAGTCAACAACCGCTGCTCTCTGTAAGATCCGTGTGCCACCCAGTCTCCAAACTCTGCTCTATGTTACAGGCCTTCTGCACCCAAGTCTCCAAGCTCTGCTCTCTGTAACAGGCCTCCTGCACCTCACTCTCCAACCTCTTCACTCTGCCACGATCCTTCTGCACCACAGTCTCCAACCTCTGCTCTCTGCAACAGTCCTATTGCACCACAGTCTCCAACCTCTGCTCTCTGTAATATCCTTCTGCACACCTGTCTCCAAACTCTGCTCAATTTAACAGTCCTTGTATTCCGCAGTCTCCAACCTCTATTCTCTGTAACGGTCCTTCTGCACCCCAGTCTCCAAACTTTGCTTTCTGTATCCGTCGTTCTGCACCCCAGGCTTCTACCTCTGCTCTCTGTAACAGTCATTCTGCATCCCAGTCTCCAACCTCTGCTCTCTGCAACAGTCCTTCTGCACCCCAGTCTCCAAACACTGCACTCTGCACAGTCATTCTGAACCAGTCTCCAACCTCTGCTCACTGCAACAGTCCTTCTGCACCTCAGTCTCCAAACTTTACTCTCTGTAAAATCCTTCTGCACCCCAGTCTCTAACATCTGCTCTCTGCAACAATCCGTCAGCAGCCCAGTCTCCAACGTCTGCTCTCTGCAATGGTCCCTCTGAACCCCAGTCTCCAACCTTGTTCTCTACATCAGTTCTTCTGTACCGCAGTCTTCAACCTCTGGTCTCTGTAAGGTTCCTTCTGCACCCCATTCTCCAACCTCTGCTTTCTGTATCAGTCCTTCTGCACCACAGTCTTTAAACTCTGCTCTCTGTAACAGTCCTTCTGCACCTCACTCTGCAACCTCTGCTCTCTGCAACAGTCCTTCTGCACCCCAGTCTCCAAAATCTGCTCTCTACAACAGTCTTTTTCCACCCCAGTCTCCAACCTCTGCTCTCTGTAACCGTCCTTCTGTACTTCAGTCTCAAACCTCTGCTCTCTGTAACGGTTTTTCTGCACCCCAGTCTCTAAAATCTGCTCTCTGCAAGAGACCTTCTGCACCCCAGTCTGCAACCTCTGCTCTCTGCAACATTTCTTCTTCACCACAGTCTCAAAACTATGCTCTTTGTAACTGTCCTTCTGCACCCCACTCTCCAACCTCTGCTCTGTGTAACAGTTCTTCTGTACTGCAGTCTCCAACCTCTGCTCTCCGTAAATGTCCTCTTGCACCCCAGACTCTAACGTCTGCTTTCTGTATCAGTCGTTCTGCACTCAAGTCTCAAACCTCTGCTCTCTGTAACAGTCCTTAAGAACCTCAGTCTTCAAATTCTGCTCTCTGCAACAGTCCTTCTGCACCCCAATCTACAACCTCTGCTCTCTGCAACAGTCCTTCTACAACCAAGTCTCCAACCTCTGCTCTTCAACAGTCCTTCTGTACCTCTGTCTCCAAACTCTGCTCTCTGCATTGGTCTTTCTGCACCTCAGTCTCCAACCTCTACTCTCTGTAACAGTCCTACTGCACCTCAGTCTCCAACCTCTGCTGTCTTTAAGATCCTTCTGCAACCCAATCCCCAAACTCTGCTTTCTGTAACAGTCCTACTGCACCACTTATTCAAATTCTTCAATCTGTAACAGGCGTTCTGCACCCCAGTCTACAATCTCTGCTCTCTGGAACAATCATTCTGCACCCAAGTCTCCAACCTCTTCTCTCTGCAACAGTCTTTCTGCATCCCAGTCTTGAACATCAGCTGTCTGCAATAGTCCTTCTGCACCTCAGTCTGAATACTCTGCTCTCTGCAACGGTCCTTCTGCACCCCAGTCTCCAAACTCTGTTCTATGTAACACTCCTTCAGCATGTCAGTCTCAAACCTCTGCTCTCTGTAAGATCCATCTACTACCCAGTCTCCGAACTCTGCTCACTGTAACAGTTCTTGTGCACCACAGTCTCCAACCTTTTCTCTCTTTAACAGGCCTTCTACACCCAAATCTCCAACCTCTGCAATGTGCAACGGTCCTTTTGCACCCCAGTTTCCAAACTCTCTTCTCAAAAACTGTTCTTCTGTACCTCAGTCTTCAACCTCTGTTCTCTGTAAGTGTCCTTCTTCACCCCAGTCTCCAACTTCTCCTTTCTGTATCAGTTCTTCTGCACTACAGTCTCCAAACTCTGCTCTCAGTTACAGTCCTTCTGCACCTCACTCTGCAACCTCTTCTCTCTGCAATAGCCCTTCTGCACCCCAGCCTTCAAACTTGCTCTCTGCTATACTCCTTCTGCAACCCAGTCTCCAAAATCTTCTCTCTGCAACAGACCTTCTGTACTGCAGTCTCAAACCTCTGCTCACTGTAATGGTCCTTCTGCACCCCAGTCTCCAAACTCTGCTTTCTGTATCAGTTTTTCGGAAACCCAGTCTCCAAACTTTGCTCTCGGTAACATTCTTCTGCATCTCAGACTCCAACCTCTGCTCTCTGTAAGATCCTTTGAAACCCAGTCTCCAAACTCTGCTTTCTGCAATGATCCTTCTGCTCCCCAGTCTCCAACCTCTGTTCTCTACAATAGTTATTCTGCACCCCAGTCTCCAACCTCTACTCTCTTTAACGGTACCTCTGCACAGCAGTCTCCAACCTCTACTTTCTGTATCAGTCCTTCTACACTCAAGTCTCTAACCTCTGCTCTCTGTAACAGTCCTTCTGCACTTCAGTCTCCAAATTCGTCTCTCTGCATAAGTCTTTCTCCACCCCTGTCTCCAACATCTGCTCTCTGCAACAGTCTCTGCACCCCAATCTAGAACCTGTCCTCCTTGCAACAGTTTTTCTGCACCCCAGTTTCCAACCTCCTCTCTGCAAGAGTCCTTCTGCACCCAAGTCTCCAACATCTGTTCTCTCCAACAGTCCTTCTCCACCCTAGTCTCCAACCTCTACTCTCTGAAACAGTCCTTCTGTATTGCAGTTTCCAAACTCTTCTCACTTTAACAGTTCTTCTGCAACCCAGTCTCCAAACTCTGCTTTCTGTATCAGTCCTTCTGCACCCCAGGCTTCAACCTCTGCTCTCTGTAACAGTCCTTCTGCACCTCAGTCTCCAACATCTGCTCTCTACAACATTTTTTCTCCAAACCAGTCTCCAACCTCTGCTCTTTGCAAAAGTCGTTCTGCACCCCAGTCGCACTTCAGTCTCCAACGTCTGCTTTCTTCAACAGTCCTTCTGCACCCCAGTTTCAGACCTCTGCTCTCTGCAACAGTTTTTCTACACCCATGTCTCCAACCTCTACTCTCTGCAATGATTCTTCTGCACCCCAGTCTCCAACGTCTGCTCTCTGCATCAGTCCTTCTGCACCACAGTCTACAACCTCTGGTCTCTATAAGTTTCTTCTGCAACCCAGTTTCCAAACTCTACTCTCTGTGACATTTTTTCTGTACCCCAGTCTCTAACCTCTACTCTCTATAACAGTCCTTCTGTTCCGCATTCTCCAAACTCTGCTCTCTGCAACTGTCCTTCTGCACCTCAGGCTCCAACCTCTGCTCTCTTCAAAAGTCCTTCTGCACCCCAGTCTCCAAACTATCCTCTATTCAACATTTCTTCTTTACCCCAGTCTCAAAACTGTGCTCTCTGTAACTGTTCTTCTGCACCCCACTCTCAAACTTCTGTTCTGTGTAACAGTCCTTCTGTACTGCAGTCTCCAACCTGTTCTCTCTGTAACTGTCCTCTACCACCCCAGACTCAAACCTCTGCTTTCTGTATCAGTCCTTCTGAACTCAAGTCTCTACGCTCGGCTCTCTGTAAAAGCACTTATGAACTTAAGTCTTGAAATTCTGCTCTTTGCAACAGTCCTTCTACACCCAAGTCTCCAATCTCTGCTCTTCAAGAGTCCTTCTGCACCTCAGTCTCCAAACTCTGCTCTCTGCATTGGTCTTTCTGCACCTCAGTCTCCAAGCTCTACTCTCTGTAAAAGTCCTTTTGCACCTCAGGCAGCAATATTTGCTGTCTGTAAGATCCTTCTGCAATCCAATCCCCAAACTCTGCTCTCTGTAACAGTCCTACTACACCTCTTCGCCAAATTCTACTCTCTGTAACAGGCCTTCTGCACCCCAGTCTACAACCTCTGCTCTCTGGTACGATGCTTCTGCACCCAAGTGTCCAACCTCTCCTCTGTGCAACAGTCTTTCTGAACCCCAGTCTTCAACATCGGCTCTCTGCATTTGTCCTTCTGCACCTCAGTCTGAAAACTCTGCTCTCTTCCACGATTCTTCTGCACCCCAGTCTTCAACCTCTGTTCTCTGCAACAGTCCCTCTGCATCCCAGTCTCCAACATCTGGTCACTGTAACAGTCTTTCTGAACCTAAGTCTTTAAATTCTGCTCTCTGCAACAGTCCTTCTGTAACCCAGTCTTCAACCTCTGTTGTCTGCAACAATCATTCTGCACCCCAGCCTCCAACATCTGATTTCTGTATCGGTCTTGCACCCCAGTCTACGAAATCTGCTCTCTGTAACAGTGCTTCTGCACCTCAGTCTCCAACCTCTGCTCTCAGCAACGATTCTTCTAAACCACAGACTCCAACCTCTTCTCTCTGCAACGATCCAAGTCTTCAAACTCTGCTCTCTGCAACAGTGCTTCTGTACCCCAGTCCCCAACCTCAGCTCTCTGAAAGATCCTTCTGCACTTAAGTCTCCAAACTCTACTCTCTGTAACAATCCTTCTGCACATCAATCTCCAACCTCTGCTCTCAGCAACGGTCCTTATGCACCCCAGTCTCCAACTTCTGTTCTCTGCAACAGCCCTTCTGTACCACAGTCTTCAACATCTGCTCTCTGTAACAATGCTTCTGTACTGCAGTCTCGTACCTCTGCTCTCTGTAACGGACCTTCTTGACCCCAGTCTCCCACCTGTGCTTTCGGTATCAGTCCTTCTGCACCCCATTCTCCAAGCTCTGCTCTCTGTAACTTTCATTCTGCACCTCAGCCTCTAACCTCGGCTCTCTGTATCAGTCCTTCTGCACCCCAGTCTCAAAACTCTGCTATCTGAAACAGTCCTTCTGTACCTCCGTCTTCAAAAACTGCTCTCTGCAACAGTCCTTCTGCAGCCCAGTCTCCAAGATCTGCTCTCTGCAAGGATCGTTCTGCACCCCAGTCTCCAAAGTC
Organism: Ictidomys tridecemlineatus; assembly: GCF_052094955.1. Classification (NCBI taxonomy): domain Eukaryota; kingdom Metazoa; phylum Chordata; class Mammalia; order Rodentia; family Sciuridae; genus Ictidomys; species Ictidomys tridecemlineatus. The sequence goes on along the minus strand of NW_027521128.1, from coordinate 104,592 downwards.
TATTCTGCAACAGTGTTTCTGCAACCCAGTCTCCAAATTCTGCTCTCTGTAAGATCATTTTGTACCTCAGTCTCCAACCTCTGCTCTCTGCAATGGTCCCTCTGCACCCCAGTCTCCAACCTTGTTTTCAAAATCACTTCTTCTGTATAGCAGTCTTCAACCTCTTTTCTCTGTAAGAGTCCTTCTTCACCCCTTTCTCCAACCTCTGCTTTTTGTATCAGTCCTTCTGCACCACAGTCTCCAAACTCTGCTCTCTGTAACAGTCCTTCTGCACCTCACTCTGCAATCTCTGCTCTTTGCAACAGTTCTTCTCCACCCCAGTCTCCAACCTCTACTCATTGTAACAGTCCTTCTGTACTGCAGTCTCCAACCACTGCTCTCTGCAAAGTTCCCTCTGCACCCGAGTCTCCAACCTTGTTCTCAACAACAGTTTTTCTGTACCACAGTCTTCAACCTCTGTTCTTTGTAAGGGTTCTTCTCCAACCAAGTCTCTAATCTCTGCTCTCTGTAACGGTCTTTATGCACCTGATTCTCCACACTCTGCATTATTTATCAGTCATTCTGCACCTCAGTCTCCAAACTCTGCTCTCTGTAACAGTCCTTCTGTACCTCAGACTCAAACCTCTGTTCTCTGCAACAGTCCTACTGCGCCCCAATCTCCAAGCTCTGCACTCTGTAACAGTCCTTATGCACCTCTGTCTTCAAACTCTGCTCTCTGTAGGATCCTCCTGAAACCCAGTCTTCAACCTCTGCTTTTTGCAATGGTCTTTCTGCACCCCAGTCTTCAAATTCTGATAGCTACAATAGTTATTCTGCACCCCAGTCTAAAACCTCTGCTCTCTGTAACAGTCATTCTGTACTGCAGTCTCCAAACTCTGTTCTCTGTAAGGGTCCTTCTGCACCACATTCTCCAACCTTTATTTTCTGTATCAGTCCTTTTACACCACATTCTCAAAACTCTGCTGTCTGTATCAGGCTTTCTGCAACTCAGTCTGCAACCTCTTCTCTCTGCAATAGTCCATATGCAACCCAGTCTCTAATTTCTGCTCTCTGCAACATTGCTTCTGCACCTCAGTCTCCAACATCTGCTGTCTGCCACAGTCCTTCTCCAACCCAGTCTTCAAACTCTGCTCTCTGCAACAGTCCTTCTACACCCCAGTCTTCTACCTCTGCTTTCTGTATCAGTCTTTCTGCACCTTAGTCTCCAAACTCTGCTCTGTGTAATAGTCCTTCTGCACCTCACTCTGCAACTTCTGCTCTCTGCAACAATCCCTCTGCACCCCAGTCTTCAAACTCTGCTCTCTGTAACAGTCTTTCTGTACTGCAGTCTCCAACCTCTTCTCTCTGTAACAGTCCTTCTACACCTGAGTCTCCAAACTCTGCGTTATGTGTCACTCATTCTGCACACCAGTATCCAACCTCTGCTCTCTGTAAAAGTCCTTCTGCACCTCAGAATCCAACCTCTCTTCTCTGCAAAAGTACTTCTGCGCCCCAATCTCCAACCTCTGCTCCTGCAACAGTCCTTCTGCACCTCAGTGTCCAAAATCTGCTCTTTGTAGGATCCTTCTGAAACCCAGTCTCCAACCTCTGCTTTCTGCAATGGTCCTTCTGCACCTCAGACTGCAAACTCTGTTCCCTACAGGTGTCATTTTACACCCCTTTCTCCATAATCTGCTCGCACCAATGATCCTTCTGCACCCAAGTCTCCAACATCTGCTCTCTGCAACAGTCCTTCTCCACTCCAGTCTTTAACCACTTCTCTCTTAAAAATCCTTCTTCATCTCAGTCTCCAAACTCTGCTTTCTGCAACCATCCATTTGCACCCCAGTCTCCAAACTCTGCTCTCTGCAACGATCCTTCTGTACCTAATCTCAAACCTCTGCTCCATGCAACAGTCCTTCTGAACCGCAGTCTCCAAAATCTGCTCTGTGCAACAGTTCTTCTGTACCTCAGTCTGAAAAATCTGCTCTCTGCAATAATCCTTCTGCACTTCAGTCTCCAACCTCTGCTCTCTTTAACAGTCATTCTGTACCTCAGTCTCCAAAACTCTGCTCTATGCAACAGTCCTTCTGCACCAAGTCTCCAACATCTGCTCTCTGAAACAGTCCTTCGACACCCAAGTCTCCAAACTCTGCTCTCTGGAACAGTCCTTCTACACCCCAGTCTCCATACTCTGCTCGCCCCAACTATCCTTCAGCAACCCAGTCTCCAACCTCTGGTTTCTACATAAGTTCTTTTGCATCCCAGTCTTCAACCTCTGCTCTTTGTAACCGTCCTTCTCTACCGCAGTCTCAAACTGCTGTTCTCCGTAAGGGTCCTTATGCACCCCAGTATCCAACCTCTGCTTCCTGTATCTGTCGTTTTGCACCACAGTCTCAAAACTCTTCCCTCTGTAACAGTCCCTCTGCAAGTCAGTCTGCAACCTCTGCTCTCTGCAACAGTCCTACTGCACCCCAGTCTTTATCTTCTGCTCTCTGCAACAGTCCTTTTGCACCCCAGTCTCCAACCTCTGCTCTCTACAACAGTCTTTCTGTACTGCATTCTTCAACATCTGCTCTCTGTTAGGGTACTTCTACACCCGAGTCTCCAAACTCTACTTTCTATATCAGTCCTTCTGCACCCCAGTCTCCAACCTGTGCTCTGAATAAGTGTCTTTCTGCACCTTAGTCTCCAAACTTTGCTCTCTGCTACAGTCCTTTTAGACCCAAGTCTCCAACCTCTGCTCTCTCTAACAAGGCTTCTGCACCTCCGTCTACAACCTCTGCTCTCTGCAATGGTCCTTCTGCACCTGAGTCTCCAACAGCTACTCTCTGTTACAGTTCTTCTACACCTCAGTCTCCAACCTCTGCTCTATATAAGTTCCTTCTGCAACCCAGTCTCCACACTCTGCTCTCTGTAAAAGAACTTCTGCATCCCAGTTTCCAAACTCTGCTCTCTGTATCAGTCCTTCTGCACCCCAGTCTCCACACTCTGCTCTCTGCAATGATCCCTTTGCACCCCAATCTCCAACATCTGCTCTCTGCAACAGTTCTTCTGTACCTCAGTGTGAAAACTCTGCTCTCTGCAATAATCCTTCTGCACCCGAGTCTCCAACCTCTGCTCTCTGTAACAGTTCTTCTGTACCTCAGTCTCCAACTTCTGATCTGTATCAGTTCTGCACCCTTGTCTCCCAAATCTGCTCTCTGTAACAGTCCTTCTTCATCTCAGTCTTCAACCTCTGTGCTGTGTAACAGTCCTTCTGCACCCCAGTGTCCAACCTCTGCTCTCTGCAATGATCCTCCTGCATCCCAGTCTCCAGCATCTGCTCTCTGAAACACTCCTTCTGCACCCAAGTCTCTTCAACAGTCCTTCTGCACCTCAGTCCAGAAACTCTGCTGTCTCCTACGATCCTTCTGCACCCCAGTCTCCAAATTCTGCTCTCCGTAACATTTCTTTCTGCACCTCAGTCTCCAAATTCTTCTCTACGTAAGATCCTTCTGCAACCCAGTCTCCAAACTCTGCTCTCTCTAACAGCCCTTCTTCACCCCAGTCTCCAACCTCTGCTCTCTGTAACAGGCCTTCTGCACCACAGTCTCGAAACTCGGCTCTCTATATTATTCCTTCTGCACCCCAGTCGCAAACCTCTGCTCTTTGTAACAGTCCTTCTGCATCTCAGTCTTCTGGATCTGCTCTCTGCAACAGTCCTTCAGCACCCCAGATTCCAACTTCTGGTTTCTGCAACAGTCCTTCTACACCCCATTCTCCAACCTCTGGTATCTGAAACAGTCCTTCTTCACCCCAGTCTACAAAATCTGCTCTCTGTAACAATATTTCTGTGCCTCAGTCTCCAACATCTACTCTCTGTAACAGTCCCTCTGCACCTCACTCTGCAACAACTGCTCTCTGTAAGTAACTTCTGCAACCCAGACACCAAACTCTGCCCTCTGTAACAGTCCTTCTGCATGCCTACTCCCAAATTTCCTCTCCGTAACAGGCCTTCTGCACCCCAGTCTCTAAAGTCTGTTCGCTATAACAATCCCTCTGCACCCCAGTCTCCAACATCTGCTCTCTGTAACAGTCCTGCTGCACCTCGGTTTACAATCTCTGCTCTCTGTAAGATCCTTCTGCAACCTTGTCTAAAAACTCTGCTCTCTGTAACAGTCCTTCTGCACCTCAGTCTTCAACCTCTGCTCTCTCCAAAAGTCTTTCTGCACCCCAGTTTCCAAACTCTTCTCTCTGCAACGATCCTTCTGCACCACAGTCTCCAACCTCTGCTCTCTGAAAGATCCTTCTCACCCCATTTTCCAAACTCTGCTCTCTGTAATATTCCTTCTCCATGCCAGTCTCCAAACTCTGCTTTCTGCAACGGTCCTGCTGCACCCCAGTCTTCATGCTCTGTACTCTGCAACACTTCTTATGTTCCACAGTCTCCAAACTCTGATCTCTGTAACAGTCCTTTTGTACCGAAGTCTCCAAACTCTGCTCTCTGCAGAGGTCCTTTTGCACGCCAGTCTCCAACCTCTGCTTTCTGTGTCCATCCATCTGAACCTCAGTCTCCAACCTCTGATCTCTGCAAAAGTCCTTCTGCAACCCATTCTTCAACTTCTGCTCTCTGCAACAGTCTTTCTGAAAAACAGCATCCAACATCTGCTCTCTGAAAATGTCTTTTTATACCCTATCTCCAACCTCTGCTCCCTGCAACAGTCCTTCTGTACTGCAGTCTCCAACTTCTGCTCTCTGCAACGAACATTGTGCACCCCAGTCTCCAACATCTGCTATCTGCAAAAGTTCTTCTGCACTTCAGTCTGAAAATTTTGCTTTCTGCAACAATCCTTCTGCACCCCAGACTTTAACTTCTGCTCTCTGTAACAGTCCTAATGCACCTCAGTCTCCAAACTCTGCTCTATGTAAGATCCTTGTGCAACACAGTCTCCAAAATTTTCTCTCTGTAACAATCCTTCTGCACCTCAGTCTCCAACCTCTGCTCTCTGTAACAGTCGATCTACACCTCAGTCTTAAACCTCTTCTCTGTACACGATCCATCTGAACCCCAGTCTCCAACCACTGCTCTCTGTAACAGTCCTCCTGCACCTCAGTCTCTCAAATCTGCTCTCTGTAAGATCCTTGTGTCACCCAGTCTCCTAAATTTGCTTTCTATGACAGTTATTCTGCACCCCAGTCTTCAACCTCTGCTCTTTTTAGCAGGCCTTCTGCACCCCAGTCTCCTATCTCTGCTCTCTGTAACAGGCCTTCTGCACCCCAGTCTCCAACCACTTCTCTCTGCAACAGTCCTTCTGCGCCCCCGTCTCCAACCTGTGGTCTCTGCAACAGTGCTTCTGCACCTCAGTCTTAAAACGCTGTTCTCTGCTACGATTTTTTTGCACCTCAGTCTCCAAACTCTCCTCTCTGAAACGATCCTTCTGCCCCCCAGTCTCAAACGTCTCCTCTCCTCAACAGTCTTTCTTGACCTCAGTCTCCAAATTCGGCTCTTGGCAACAGTTCTTCTTCACCCAAGTCTCCAGCCTCTGCTCTCTGCAACAGTCATTCTACACCCCAGTCTTCAAACTCTGCTCTGTGTAACAGTCTTTCTGCACCCCAGTCTCCAACCTCTTCTCTCTTTAACAATCCTTCTGCACCCCAGTCTCCAACCTCTGCTCTCTGTAACAGTCCTTCTGCAACGTATGCTCAAACCTCTGCTCTCTGTTACAGTCTTTCTATACTGCAGTCTCCAACCTCTGCCCTCTGTAATGGCCCCTCTGTACCTCAATTTCAAACCTCTGCTTTCTGTAACAGTCCTTCTGCATTTCAGTCACCAAACGCTGCTCTCTGTAACAGTCCTGCTGCAACTCAGTCTCCAACCTCTTCTCTCTGTTACAGTCCTTCTGCACCTAAGTCTGAAACCTCTGCTCTCTGCATGATCCTTCTGCACCCCAGTCTCTAATCACTGCTCTCTGTAACATTCGTCCTTCACCACAGTCACCAATCACTGCTCTCTGTAAAATCCTTCTTCAACCCAGCCTCAAAACTCTGCTCTCTATAACAGTCCTTCTGCAACCCAGTCTCCAACCTCTACTCTCTGTAGCAGGCCTTATGCACCCGAGTCTCCAAACTCTGCTCTCTGAAACAGTCCTTGTGCACGCCAGTCTGCAACCTCTGCTCTCTGTAACGATCCTTCTTCACCCCAGTCTCACACCTCTGCTTTCTGTATCATAATTCTTCACCCCAGTTTCCTACGTCTGCTCTGTGTTACAATTTTTCTGCATCTCAGTCTCCAACCTCTGCTCTCTGAAACAGTCCTTCTGCACCCCTGTCTCCAACCTCTTCTTTCTACAACATTCTTCTGCACCACAGTCTCCAACCTGTGCTCTCTGTAACAGTCCTTCTGCACCGCAGTCTCCCACCTCTTCTCTCTGTTAGGATCCTTCTGCAGCCCAGTGTCCACCTCTGCTCTCTTCAACGATTCTTCTGCAACTCCGTCTCCAACTTCTGCTCTCTTAAACGATCCTTCTGCACCCCAGACTCCACCTCTACTTTGTGTAAGTGTTTTTCTGAACCTCAGTCTCCAACCTCTGCTCTTTGCAACCGTCCTTCTGCACCCCTGTCTCCAACCTCTGCTCTCTTCAACGGTCCTTATGCACCCCAGTCTGCAACATCTGCTCAATGCAACAGTCTTTCTGCACCGCAGTCTCCAATGTCTCCTCTTCATAACACTCCTTCTACACCCCAGTCTCCAACCTATGTTCTCTCTAAGGTCCTTCTGCACCCCAGTTTTCAAACTCTGCTCTCTGTATCATTCTTCTCCAACCCAGTCTAAAACCTCTGCTTTCCTCAACGGTCCTGCTGCAACCCAGTCTACAAAATATATTCTCTGCACCAGTCCTTCTACTTTTCAGTCTCAAACCTATTCTCTCTGTAACAGTCCTTTTGTACCACAGTCTCCAACCTCTGCTCTCTCTAATGGTCCCTATGAACCCCAGTCTCAAACCTCTGATTTCTGTATAAGTCATTCTGTACCACAGATTCAAACCTCTGCTCTCTGTAACACTCCTTCTGCACCTTTGTATTCAAACTCTGAACTCTGCAACCTTACATCTGCACCCCATTCTCTAACCTCTGCTCTCTTTAACAGTCCTTCTGCACCCGATTCTCTAACCTCTGCTCTCTGCAACACTCCTTCTGTACTACAGTATGCAACCTCTCCTCTCTATAACGGTTCTTCTGCACCCAAGTCTCAACCTCTGATTTCTGGATCAGTAATTCTGCACCCCAGTCTCCAAATTTTGCTCTCTGTAACATTCTTTCTGCACCTCAGTCTCCAACCTCTGCTCTCTGCCACAGTTCTTCTTCACCCCAGTCTCCAAACTCTGCTCTTAACAACAGTTCTTCTGAACCCCAGTCTCCAACATCTGCGCTCTGAAACAGTTCTTCTATAAACCATTCTCCAACGTCTGCTCTCTATAACAGTTTTTCTGTATGGCAGTCTCCGAACTCTGCTCTCTGCAACGGTCCTTCTGAACCCTAGTCTCTAACCTCTGCTTTCTGTATTAGTCCTTCTGAACCCCAGTCTCCTAACTCTGCTCTCTGTAACAGTTATTTTGCACCTCAGTCTCCAAATTCTGCTCTCTTAAACAGTCCTTCTGCACCCAAGTCACCAACACCTTCACCTTGCAACAGTCCTTCTTCATCCCATTCTCTCAACTCTGCTATCTGCAACAGTCCTTCTGCACCCCAGTCTCCAACCTCTTCTCTCTGTAACAATACTTCTGCACTTCTGTCTCCACCTCTGCTCTCTGCAATGGTCCTTCTGCACCCCAGTCTCCAACCTCTGCTCTCTGTAAGATCCTTCTGCAACCAAGTCTCCAAACTCTGCCTTCTGTAACAGTCGTTCTGTATCCTTTCACCAAACTCTGCTCTCTATAACAGGCCTTCTGCACCGCAGTCTCCAAACTTAGTTCTCTGCAACAGTCCTTCTGCACCCCAGTCTCAAACCTCTGCTCTCTGCAAAGATCCTTCTGCACCCCAGTCTCCAAACTCTGCTCTCTGTAACAGTCTTGTTCCACCTCAGTCTCTAACCTCTGCTCTCCAAACTCTGCTCTCTGTAAGAGTCCTTCTGCACCCCAGTCTCCAACCTCTGCTCTCTGCCACGGTCATTCTGAACCTTAGATTCCAACCTCTGGTCTCTGAAACAGTCCTTCTGCACCCTAGTATCCAAATTCTGTTCTCTGTAACAATCCTTCTGCACCACAGTTCCCAAACTGAGACCTCTGCATTGGTCCTACAGCACCCCAGTCTCTAGCCTCTGCTCTCTGCAACAATCCTTCTGCAACCCAGTCTCCAACATCTGCTCTCTGCAAGGTCCTTGTGGACATCAGTCTGAAAACTCTGATCTCTACAAGGATCCTTGTACACCACAGTCTCTAAACTCTGCTTTCTGTAAAAGTCCTTCTGCAACTCAGTCTCTAACCTCTGCTCTCTGTAACAGTTTTTCTGAACCCCAGTCTCCAAACTCTGCTCTCTGTAAGATCCTTCTACACCCCAGTTTCCAAACTCTGCTCTCTGTAACATTCCTTCTCCACCCCAGTCTCCAACCTCTGCTCTCTGCAAAGGTCCTTCTGCACCCCAGTCTCCAAACTCTGCTTTCTGAAACAGTCCTTCTTCACTCCAGTCTTCAACCTCTGCACTGTGTAATAGTCCTTCTGCATCCTAGTCTCCAACATCTGATCTTTGCAACCGTCCTTTTGCACCCAAGTCTCCAACCTCTGCTCTCTGCAACGATCCTTCTGCTCACCAATCTCCAACCTCTGCTCTCTGCAATAATCCTACTGCACCCCAGTTGCCAACCTCTGCTCTCTGTAACAATCCTTCTGCACCGCAGTCTCCAAACTCTGTTCTATGTAATATTCTTCTGCAACCCAGTCTCCAAACTCTTCTCTCTGTAACAGCCCTTCTGTACCCAGTCTCCAACCTCTGCTCTCTGTAACAGGCCTTCGGCACCCCAGTCTCCAAACTCTGCTCTCTATATCAGTTTTTCTGGACCCCAGTCTCCAAAGTCTGCTCTCTGTAACAGTCTTTCTGTATCTGAGTCTCCTACCTCTGCTCTCTGCAACAGTTCTTCTGCACACCAGTCTCCAACATCTGCACTCTGAAACAGTTCTTCTTCACTCCAGTCTCCAACCTCTACTCTCTGTAACAGTCCTCCTGTATTGCAGTCTCCAAACTCTGCTCTCTGTAACAGTCCTCCTGTATTGCAGTCTCCAAACTCTGCTCTCTGTAATGGTCCTTCTGCACCTCAGTCTCCAACCTATGTTTTCTGTATCAGTCCTTCGGTACCGCAGTCTCTAACCTCTGCGATCTGCAACAGTCCTTCTGCACCTCTGTCTTCAAATTCTACTCTGCAAAAGTTCTTGTGCACCCAAGTTTCCAACACCTGCTCCCTGCAATAGTCCTTTTTCACCCCAGTTTCCAAACTCTGCTATCTGCAAAAGTTCTTCTGAACCCAAGACTCCAAACTCTGCTCTCTGTAACAGTCCTTCTGCACCTCAATCTCCAAATTCTGCTCTCTGCAAAAGTCCTTCTGCACCCATGTTTCCAACCTCTGCTTTCTGCAACAGTCCTTCTACACCCCAGTCTTCAACCTCTGCTCTGTGTAACAGTTCTTCTGCACCCCAGTCTCCAACATCTGCTCTCTGCAACAGTCCTTCTGCGCCTCATTCTGTAAACTTTGCTGTCTGCAATGATCCTTCTGCACCCCAGACTCCAACCAATGTGCTCTGTAACAGTCCTTCTGCACCTAAGTCTCCAAACTCTGCTCTACTTAAAATCCTTCTGCAACCCAATCTCCAAAGTCTGCTCTCTGTAACAGCCCTTCTGCACCCCAGTCTCCAAAGTATGTTCTCTATAACAATCCTTCTGCACCCCAGTCTCCAAACTCTTCTCTCTGTGACAGTCCTTCTGAATCTCAGTCTCCTACATCTGCTCTCTGCAACACGCGTTCAGCACCCCAGTCTTCAAATTCTTGTCTCTGCAACAGTCCTTCTACACCCTAGTCTCCAACCTCTAATATCTGCAAGAGTCCTTCTACACTCCAGTCTCCAAACTCTGCTCTCTGTAACAATCCTTCTGTGCCTCAGTCTTCAACCTCTATTCTCTGTAAAAGTCTTTCCGCACCTCAGTCTCCAACATCTGCTCTCTGTAAGATACTTCTGCAACCCAGTGTCCAAACTCTGCCCTCTGTAACAGTCCTTCCGTGCCCCTTCTCCCAACTCTCCTCTGCGTAACAGGCCTTCTGCACCCCAATCTTCAACCTCTGCTTTCTGTAACAGTCCTTCTGTACTGCAGTCTCCAACCTCTGCTCTCTGTATCTGTCCTTCTGCACCCGAGTCTCCAAACTCTGCTTTCTGTAACAGTCCCTCTTCACTTCAGACTTTAACCTCTGTTCTCTGCAACAGTCCTTCTGCGCCCCAATCTTCAACCTCTGGTCTTTGCAACAGTCCTTCCGCACTTCAGTGTCCTAACTCTGCTCTCTGTAAGATCCTTCTGAAACCCAGTCTCCAACCTCTGCTTTCTGCAATGGTCCTTCTACACCCCAGTCTCCAAACTCTGATCTCTACAACAGTTATTCTTCACCCCAGTCTCCAAACTCTGCTCTCTGTAACAGTCTTTCAGTACCTCAGTCTCCAATCACTGCTCTCTGCAACAGTCCTTCTACACCACAGTCTCCATAATCTGCTCGCCCCAACGATCCTTCTGAACCTAAGTCTCCAACCTCTGTTCTCTACATCAGTTCTTCAGCACCCTATTCTCCAACCTCTGCTCTCGGTAACCGTAGTCTCGAAACTCTGTTCTCCGTAAGGGTCCTTATGCACTCCAGTATCCAACCTCTGCTATCTGTATTAGTCGTTTTGCACCACAGTCTCCAAACTCTGCCCTCTGTAACAGTCCTTCGGCAACACAGTCTATAAACTCTGCTCTCTGCAACAGTCCTTCTGCACCACAGTATTCATCCTCTGCTCTCTGCAACAGTCCTTTTGCAACCCAGTCTCCAACATTTGCTTTCTGCAACAGTCTTTCTAAACCCCAGTCTCCAACCGCTTCTCTCAGTAACAGTCCTTCTGTACTGCATTCTCCAACCTCTGCTCTCTGTATGGGTACTTCTGCATCCGAGTCTCCAACCTCTGCTTTCTGTATCAGTCCTTCTGCACCCCAGTCTCTAACCTCTGCTCTCTGTAACAATCTTTCTGCACCACAGTCTCCAACCTCTACTCTCTGCAACGGTCTTTCTGCACCTGAGTCTCCAAACTCTACTCTCTGTAACAGTGCTTATGCACCTAAATCTCCAACCTCTGTTCTCTGTAAGATCCTTCTGCAACCCAGTCTGCAAACTCTGCTCTCTGTAACATTTCTTCTGCACCTCAGTCTCTAAACTCTGCTCTCTGTAAAAGGCCTTCTGCACCCGAGTCTCCAACCTCTGCTCTCTGCAACGATCCTTCTGCACTCTAGTCTCCAACCTCTGCTCTCTTCAACTGTCCATGTGCACCCCAATCTTCAACATATGCTCTCTGCAACACTTTATCTGTACATAGGCTGAAAACTCTGCTCTCTGCAATAATCCTTCTGCACCCGAGTCTCAAAATTCTGCTCTCTGTAACAGTCCTTCTGTACCTCAGTCACCAACTTCTGCTTTGTATCAGTCCTGCACCCCTGTCTCCCACATCTGCTCTCTGTAACTGTTTTTCTTCAACTCAGTCTTCAACCTCTGCTCTGTGTAACAGTCCTTCTGCATCTCAGTCTGGAAACTCTGCTGTCTGCAACTATCCTTCTGCACCCCAGTCTCCAACTACTGTTGTCTGCAATGATCTTTCTGAAACTCAGTCTCCAATCTCTACTCTCTGTAACAGTCCTTCTGCATCTCAGTCTCCAACATCTGCTCTCTGTAAAATCCTTCTGCATCCAAGTCTCTATACTCTGCCATCTGTGACAGTCCTTCTGGAGACCTTCTCTAAACTCTGCTCTTCATAACAGGCGTTCTGCACCCAAGTCTCCAACCTCTGCTTTCTTTAAGAGTCTTGCTGCACCTCGGTCTTCAAATTTTGCTCTCTGTAAGATCCTTCTGCAACCTTGTCTAAAAACTCTACTCTCTTAACAGTCCTTCTGCACCTCAGTCTCCAACCTCTGTTCTTTGCAACACTCCTTCTGCACTCAAGTTGCCAACCTCTGCTCACTGTAACAGTCGATCTGTACGGCATTCTCCAAACTCTGCTCTCTGTAATTGTCCTTCTGCACCCCAGTCTCCAACCTCTGCTTTCTGTATCAGTCTTTCTGCTCCCAAGTCTACAAACTCTGCTTTCTGTAACAGTCCTTCAGAACCTCATATCAAAACTCTGCTATCTTCAGCAGTCCTTATTCACACCAGTCTTTAACCTCTGCTGTCTGCAACATTCCTTCTGTAATCCAGTCTGCAACGTGTGCTCTGTGTAAGAGTCATTCTGCAGCCAAGTATCCACCTCTGCTCTCTGAAACGATCTTTCTGTACCTCAGTCTTAAACCTCTGCTCTCTGCAACAATTCTTCTGTACCCCAGTATCCAACCTCTTTCTCTAAAACAGTCCTTCTCCACCTCAGTCTTCAACCTCTGCTCTCTGCAACGGTCTGGCTGCACCCTAGTCTAAAACCTCTGTATTCTGCAACAGTCCTTCTGCTACCCAGTCTCCAACCTCTGCTCTCTGTAATACTCCTTCTGTACCACAGTCTCCAATCTCTGCTCTCTGTAAAGGTCCTTTTGCACGCCAGTCTCCAAACTCTGCTTTCTTTATCCATCCTTCTGCACCTCAGTCTCCAACCTCTGCTCTCTGCAAAAGTCCTTCTGCACCCCATTCTCAAACTTCTGCTCTCTGCAACAGTCCTTCTGAACAAGAGTCTCCAAAATCTGCTCTCTGAAAAAGTCCTTGTGTACCCTAGTCTCCAACCACTGCTCTCTGCAAAAGTCCTTCTGTACTCCAGTCTCCAACATCTGCTCTCTGCAACAGTCCTTCTGCACCTCAGTCTCAAACCTCTGCTCTCTGTAAGATCCTTTTAAACCCAGTCTCAAAACTCTGTGCTCTGTAACAGTCATTTTGCACCCCAGTCTCAGAACTCTGGTCTTTGTAACAGGCTTTCTGCACCCCAGTCTCCAAACCCTGCTCTCTGTAGCAGTCCTTCTGCACCCCATTCTCCAAATTCTGCTCTCTGTAACGATCCTTCTGCACCCCAGTCTCCAACATCTGCTCTCTGCAATAGTCTTTCTTAAACTCAGTCTGTAAATTTTGCTCTCTGCAACAATCCTTCTGCACCCCAGACTCCAACATCTGCTCTCTTTAAGATCCTTCTGCAACACAGTCTCCCACCTCTGCCCTCTCTAACAGTCCTTCTGCAACCCTTTTCCAAACTCTCCTCTCCATAACATGCCTTCTGCACCCCAGTCTCCAACCTCTGCTTTCTGTAACATTCCTGCTGCACCTAGGTTTACAATCTCTGCTCTCTCTAAGATCCTTCTGCAACCTTGTCTAAAAACTCTGCTCTCTGTAACAGTTATTCTGCACCCCAGATTCCAAACTCTGCTGTGTGTAACAGGACTTGTGCACCCCAATCTCCAACCTCTACTCTCTGTAACAGTATTTTTGCACCTCAGTATCCAACCACTGCTCTCCTCAAAAGTCCGTCTGCACCCCTGACTCCAACCTCTCTGTAAAATCCTTCTGCATCCCAGTTTTCAAACTCTGCTCTCTGTAACATTCCTTTTCCACCACAGTCTACGACCTCAGGATTCTGCCCCGGTCCTGCGGCACCCCAGTCTCCAAACTCTGTTCTCTGCAACAGTTCTTCTGCTCCCCAGTCTCAAACCTCTGCTTTCTGTATCAGTCCTTCTGCACCACTGTTTCCAACCTCTGCTCTCTGCAACCTTACTTTTGCACCCCATTCTCTAACCTCTGCTCTCTACTACAGTTCTTCTGAACCACAGTCTACAACATCTGCTCTCTGCAACAGTCCTTCTGTACCCTAGTCTCCATATTCTGCACTGTGTAACATTCCTTATGTACTGCAGCCTCCCACCTCTGCTCTCTGTAACGGTCCTTCTGCACCCCAGTCTTCAACCTCTGCTTTTTTTATTAGTAATTCTTCACCCCAGTCTCCAACATTTGCTCTCTGTAACATTCTTTCTGCAACTCAGTCTCCAACTTCTGTGATCTGGGACAGTTCTTCTGCACCACAGTCTCCAAACTCTGCTCTATGCAACAGTTCTTCTGCACCCCAGTCTCCAACATCTGCACTCTGAAACAGTTCTTCTCCACTCCAGTCTCAGACCTCTTCTCTCTGCTATAGTCCTCCTGTATTGCAGTCTTCAAACTCTGCTCTCTGTAACGGTCCTTCTGCACCCCAGTCTCCAACCTCTGCTTTCTGTATCAGTCTTTTGCACCCCAGTCTTCAACATCTGCTATCTGCAACAGTCCTTCTGCACATAAGTCTCAAACACCTGCTCCCTGAAACAGTCCTTCTTCACCCCAGTCTCCAACATCTGCTCTGTGTAACAGTCCTTCTGCACCCCAGTGTCCAACCTCTGCTCTCTGCAATGATCCTTCTGCATCCCAGTCTCCAACATCTGCTCTCTGCGACAGTCCTTCTGCACCCAAGTCTCCAACATCTGCTCTCTGCAACAGTCCTTCTGCACCTCAGTCTGGAAACTCTGCTGTCTGCAACGATCCTTCTGCACCCCAGTCTCCAACCTCTGCTCTCTGTAACAGTCTTGCTGCACCTCGATCTACAATCTCTGCTCTCTGTAAGATCCTTCTGCAATCTTGTCTAAAACTCTGCTCTCTGTAACAGTTATTCCTCACCCCAGATTCCAAACTCTGCTCTCTGAAACAGGCCTTTTGCACCCCAATCTCCAACCTCTACTCTCTGTAACAGTCTTTTTGCACCTCAGTCTCCATCCTCTGATCTCTGCAACGATCCTTTGCAACCCAGTCTCAAACGTCTCCTCTCCTCAACAGTCTTTCTGCACCCCTGTCTCCAACCTCTGCTCTCTGTAAGATTCTTCTGCATCCCAGTTTTCAAACTCTGATCTAGTAACATTCCTTTTCCACCACAGTCTTCAACCTCTGGATTCCACACGGGTCCTGCTGCACCCCAGTCTCCAAACTCTTTTTTCAGCAACAGTTCTTCTGCTCCCCAGTCTCTAAATTCTGCTCTCTGTAACAGTCCTTCTGTACCGCAGTCTTCAACCTCTGCTCTCTGTAATGTTCCTTCTGCTCCCCAGTCTCAAACCTCTTCTTTCTTTATCAGTCCTTCTGCACCACTGTTTCCAACTTCTGCTCTCTGTAACAGTCCTTCTGCACTTCAGTCTCCAACCTCTGCTCTTTGCAACCTTACTTCTGCACCCCATTCTCTAACCTCTGCTCTCTACTACAGTTCTTCTGAAACATCTGCTCTCTGCAACATTCCTTCTGTACCCTAGTCTCCAAAATCTGCTCTCTGTAACGGTTCTTCTGCACCAGAGTCTCCAGACTCTGCTCTCTGTAACATTCCTTCTGCATCTCAGTCTCCAAATTCTGCTCTCTGCAACATTCCTTCTGCACCCAAGTCTCCAACATCTCCTCTCAGCAACAGTCTTTCTGCGCCTCAGTCTGGAAACTCTGCTGTCTGCAATGATCCTTGTGCACCCCAGTCTCCAAAATATGCTGTCTGTAACAGTCTTTCTGCACCTCGGTCTACAATCTCTGCTCTCTGTAAGATCTTTCTGCAACCTTGTCTAAAAACTCTGCTCTCTGTAACAGTTATTCGGCACCCCAGTTTAAAACCTCTACTCTCTACAACGATCCTTCTGCACCCCAGTCTCCAAACCCTGCTCTCTGCAACAGTCCTTCTGCAATTCAGTCTCCAACATCTGCTCTCTGTAAGATTTTTCTGCAAACCAGTCTCCAAACTCTTCCATCTGTAACAGTCCTTCTTGAGCCATTCTCCAAACTCTGCTCTCCGTAAAAGGCTTTCTGCACCCCAGTCTCAAACCTCTGCTCTCTGTAACACTCCTGCTGCACCTCGGTCTACAATCTCTGCATTCTGTAAGATCCTTTTCAAACTTGTCTATCAACTCTGCTCTCTGTAACAGTTCTTCTGCACCCGAGTCTCCAAACTCTGCTCTCTGTAACAGGCCTTTTAAATCCCAATCTCCAACCTCTACTCTCTGTAACAGTCTTTTTGCACCTAAGTCTCCAACATCTTCTCTCTGCAACGATCCTTCTGCACCCCAGTCTCCAACTTCTCCTCTCCTCAACAGTCCTTCTGCACCCCTGTCTGAAACCTGTGCTCTCTATAAGGTCCACCTGCACCCAAGTTTCTAAACTCTGCTCTCTGTAAGGGCATTCTGCACCCCAGTTTCTAAACTCTGCTCTCTGTAACATTCCTTCTCCAACCCAGTCTCCAACATCTGCTTTCTTCAACGGTCCTGCTGCAACCCAGTCTCCAACCTCTGTTCTCTGCAACAGTCCTTCTACTTCCCAGTCTCCAACCTCTGCTCTCTGTAACAGTCCTTATGTACCACAGTCTCCAACTTCTGCTCTCTGTAACAGTCCTTATGTACAACAGTCTCCAACTTCTGCTCTCTGTAACGGTCCTCCTGCAACCCAGTCTCCAAACTCTGATTTTTGAATCAGTCCTTCTGAATACCAATCTCCAACCTCTGCTCTCTGTATCTATTATTCTGCACTCAGTCTCCAACCTGTGCTTTCTGCAACAGTCCTTCTTCACACCAGTCTCCAACCTCTGCTCTCTGTAACGGTCATTCTGCACCAGAGTTTCAAACCTCTGCTTTCTGTATTAGTCCTTCTGCAACAGGGTTTCCAAACACTGCTCTCTGTAACAGTCCTTCTGCACCTCTGAACTCTGCAACCTTAATTCTACTCCCCATTCTCTAACCTCTGCTCTCTGCAACAGTCCTTCTTAACCACAGTCTCCAACTTCTGCTCTCTATAACGGTCCTTCTGCACCCCAGACTCAACCTCTGCTTTCTCTATCAGTAATTCTGCACCCCAGTCTCCAAACTTCGCTATCTGTAACATTCTTTCTGCACCTCAGTCTCCAACATCTGCTCTCTGCGACAGTTCTTCTGCACCCCAGTCTCCAAACTCTGCTCTCTGCAACAGTTCTTCTGCACACCAGTATCCATCATCTGCACTCTGAAACACTTCTTCTCCACCCCAGTCTCCAACCTCTTCTCTCTGTAACAGTCCTCCTGTATTGCAGTCTCCAAAGTCTCCTCTCTGCAACAGTTCTTCTGTACCTCAGTCTGAAAACTCTGCTCTCTGCAACGACCATTCTGCATCCCAGTCTCCTACCTCTGCTCTCTGTAACAGTCCTTCTTCACCTCAGTCTCCCAACTCTGCTCTCTGTAAGATCCTTCTTCAACCCAGTCTTTAAACTCTGCACTCTGTAACAGTCCTTCTGCACAACAGGCTCCAACCTATGCTCTCTGTAACAGGCCTTCTGCACAACAGTCTCCAACCTCTTCTCTTTTCAACGATTCTTCTCCACCTCAGTCTCCAGATTCTGCTCTCTGCAACTGTCCTTTGAATCCCAGTCTCCAAACTCTGCTCTCTGAAAGATCCATCTGAACCCCAGTCTCTAACCTCTGCTCTCTGTAACAGTCCTTCTGCACCCCAGTCTCTAAAATCAGCTCTCTGCCGAAGTCCTTCTGCACCCCAGTCTTCAACATCTGCTCTATGGAACAGTCCTTCTGCACCCCAGTCTCAAAAGTCTGCTCTCTGCAATGATCCTTCTGGACCCCAGTCTTCAACGTCTGCTCTCTGCAACAGTCCTTTTGCAACACAGTCTCCAACCTCTTCTCTTTGTAAGATCCTTCTGCACTCTAGTTTCCAAACTCTGTTCTCTGTAACATTCCTTCCCCACCCGAGTCTCCAACCTCTATTTTTTGCAACAGTCCTTGTGCTCCCCAGTCTCCAAGTTCTGCTCTCTGTAACAGTCCTTCTGTACCGCAGTCTCCAAACTCTGCTCTTTGTAACGTCCTTCTACACCCCAGTCTCCAATCTCTGCTTTCTTTAACAGTCTTTCTGAACCATAGTCTCCAACCTCTGTTTTCTGTATCTATTATCCACTTCAGTCTCCAACCTGTGCTCTATGTAAGAGTCCTTCTGCACCGCAGTCTCCAACCTCTTCTCTCAGTAACAGTCCAATACCGCAGTCTCCAATCTCTGCTCTCGATAAAGGTCCTTCTGCACCCCAATTTCAAAACTCTGCTTCCTGTAACAGTCCTTCTGAACCTGAGTCTCCAAATTCTGCTCTCTGTAACAATCCTTCTACACCTCAGTCTCCAACCTCTGCTCTCTGTAACAGTCCTTCTGCACCTCAGTCGCCAACCTCTGTTCTCTGTAAGATCCTTCAGTAATCCAGTCTCCAAACGCTGCTCTCTATAACAGTTTTTCTGCACCCGAGTTTCCAACATCTCCTCTCTGTAATAGGCCTTCTGCACTCCAGTCTCAAAACTCTGCTCTCTGTAGCAGACCTTCTGCGCCCCAGTCTCCAACATCTGCTCTCAGCAATTATCCTACTGCACCCCAGTCTCCAACCTCTCATCTTTGAGACAGTCCTTCTGCAACTCAGTCTCAAACTTCTACTCTCTGTAAGATCCTTCTGCACCCCTGTCTCCAAGTCTCCTCTTTGCAAAGATCCATCTGCACCACAGGCACCAACCTCTGCTCTATGTAACAGGACATCTGCACCTCAGTATCTAACCTCTACTTGATGTAACAGTCTTTCGGCACCCCAGTTTCCAAACACTGCTCTTTGCAAAAGTCCTTCTGTACTGCAGTCTCCAACCTCTGCTCTCTGTAACGGTCTTTCTGCACCCCAGACTCCAACCTCTGCTTTCTGTATCAGTCCTTCTGCACTCCAGTATCCAACTTCTGCTCTTTCTAAGAGTCTTTCTGCACCTCAGTCTCCAATCTCTGCTCTCTGCAACAGTCCTTCTGCACTCCAGTCTCCAACCTCTGCTCTCTGCAACAATCTTTCTGCACCCCAGTCTCCAACCTCTGCTCTCTGCAACAGTGTTTCTGCACCCCAGTTTCCAACCTCTGCTCTCCGCAATGATCCTCTGGACCCTAGTCTCCAAACTCTACTCTCTGCAACAGTCCTTCTGCACCACAGTCTCTAACCGCTACTCTCTGTAAGATCTTTCTGCACTCCAGTTTACACAATCTGCTCTCTCTAACATTTCTTCTTCATCACAGTCTCTAACCTCTAATTTCTGCGAGGGTCCTGTGGCACCCGAGTCTCAAACCTCTGTCCTCTGTAACAGTCCATCTGAACCACAGTGTCCAACCTTGGCTTTCTGTAACAGTCCTTCTGTACTGCAGTCTCCAAACTCTGCTCTCTGTAACAGGCCTTTTGCATGCCAGTCTCCAAAATATTCTCTCTGCAACGATCCTTCTGCACAGCAATGTCAAACCTCTGCTCCTTGCAACAGTTCACCTGCACCCCAGCCTCAAACCTCTGCTCTTTGTAAGATCCTTCTGTACCCCAGTATCCAACCTCTGGTCTCTATAACAGTCCATTTACACCCCAGTCTTCACCCTCTGCTCTCTGTAAGATCCATCTAAACCCTAGTATCCAACCTCTGCTCTCTGTAACAGTCCTTCTGCACCAAGGTCTCCAAACTCTGCTCTTTGTAACAGTCCTTCTGCACCTCAGTCTCAAACATCTGCTATCTTCAACAGTCCTTCTGCACTCCAGACTCCAAGATCTACTCTCTGCAACAGTTCTTCTGTACCTCAGTCTAAAAACTCTGCTCTCTGCAATGACCGTTCTGCATCCCAATCTCCTACCTCTGCTCTCTGTAACAGTCCTTCTACAACTCAGTCTCCCAACTCTGCTCTCTATAAGATCCTTCTGCAACCCAGTCTTTAAACTCTGCACTCTGTAACAGTCCTTCTGCACAACAGGCTCCAACCTATGCTCTCTGTACAAAGACTTCTGCCACCCAGTCTCCACATTCTGTTCTCTGTAACAGGCCTTCTTCACCCCAGTCTCCAACCTCTTCTCTCTGAAACGATTCTTCTCCACCTCAGTCTCCTGATTCTGCTCTCTGCAACAGTCCTTTGCACCCCAGTCTCCAAACTCTGCTCTCTGAAAGATCCATCTGAACCCCAGTCTCCAACCTCTGCTCTCTGTAACAGTCCTTCTGCACCTCAGTCTCAAAACTCTGCTCTCTGTAACATTCCCTCTGCACCTCAGTCTCCAATCTCTGCTCTGTGTAACAGTCCTTCTGCAGCCCAGTCTCTAAAATCTTCTCTCTTCCACAGTTCTTCTGCACCCCAGTCTTCAACATCTGCTCTCTGGAACAATCCTTCTGCAACCCAGTCTCAAAACTCTGCTCTCTGCAAGGATCCTTCTGGACCCCAGTCTCCAACGTCTACTCTCTGCAACAGTCCTTCTGCAACACAATCTCCAAACTCTTCTCTTTGCAAGATCCTTCTGCACTTTAGTTTTCAAACTTTGTTCTCTGTAACATTCTTTCTCCACCTGAGTCTCCAACCTCTGTCCTCTGAAACAGTCCTTCTGCTCCCCAGTCTCCAAGATCTGCTCTCTGTAAGAGTCCTTCTGTTCCGCAGTCTCCAAACTCTGCTCTTTGTAAGGTCCTTCTACACCCCAGTCTGCAACCTCTGCTTTCTGTAACAGTCTGTCTTAACAATAGTCTCCAACCTCTGTTCTTAGTATCTATCCTTCTGAACCTCAGTCTCCAACCTGTGCTCTATGTAAGAGTCCTTCTGCACCCCAGTCTCTAACCTCTGCTCTCGGTAACAATCCTATAACGCAGTCTCCAACCTCTGCTCTCTGTAAATGTCCTTCTGCACCCCAATTTCCAAACTCTGCTTCCTGTAAAATTCCTTCTGCACCTGAGTCTCCAAACTCTGCTCTCTGTAACAGTCCTTCTACACCTCAGTCTCCAACCGCTGCTCTCTGTAACAGTCCTTCTGCACCTCAGTCACCAACCTCTGCTCTCTGTAAGATCCTTCAGTAACCCAGTCTCCAAACTCTGCTCTCGATAATAGTCCTTCTGCACCCGAGATTCCAACATCTCCTCTCTGTAATAGGCCTTCTGCACTGCAGTCTCCAAACTCTGCTCTCTGTAGCAGACCTTCTGCACCCCAGTCTCCAACATCTGCTCTCAGCAATGATCCTACTGCACCCCAGTCTCCAACCACTCATCTTTTCAACAGTCCTTCTGCACCTCAGTCTCAAACTTCTACTCTCTGTAAGATCCTTCTGCACCCCTGTCTCCAAGTCTCCTCCTTGCAATGATCCATCTGCACCAGAGTCACCAACCTCTGCTCTATGTAACAGGACTTCTGCACCTCAGTATCCAACCTCTGCTCGATGTAACAGTCTTTCTGCACACCAGTCTACAAACACTGCTCTCTGCAAAAGTCCTTCTGTACTGCAGTCTCCAACCTCTGCTCTGTAACGGTCTTTCTACACCCCAGACTCCAACCTCTGCTTTCTGTATTAGTCCCTCTGCACTCCGGTCTCCAATCTCTGCTCTCTGCAAGAGTCCTTCTGCACTCCAGTCTCCAACCTCTGCTCTCTGCAATAATCCTTCTGCACCCCAGTCTCCAACCTCTTCTCTTTGTAACGGTCCATCTGCTTTCCAATTGCCAACGTCTGCTTTCTGTAACAGTCCTTCTGCACCCCAGATTTAAAACTCTTCTCTCTGCCACGATCTTTTTACACTTCAGTCTTCAAACTCTACTCTCTGTAAAAGTCCTTCTGCACCCCAGTCTCCAACCTCTGCTCTCTGCAACGATCCTCTGGACACTAGTCTCAAAACTCTACTCTCTGCAACAATCATTCTGCACCACAGTCTTCAACAGCTTTCTCTGTAAGATCTTTCTGCACTCCAGTTTCCAAACTCTGCTCTCTCTAGCATTCCTTCTCCACCCCATTCTTTATCCTCTGCCTTCTGAACGTGTCCTGCGGCACCCCAGTCTCCAACCTCTGTCCTCTGCAACAGTCATTGTGCTCCCCAGTCTCCAACCTCTGCTCTTTGTAAGGGTCTTTCAGCACCCCAAACTCTGCTTTCTGTATCAGTCCTTTTGAACCTCAGTCTCAAACCTCTGCTCTCTGTATCTATCCTTCTGCATTTCAGTCTCCAACCTGTGCTCTCTGTAACATTCTTTCTGCACCCCAGTCTCCAAACTATGCTCTCTGTAACAGTTTTTCTATACCACACTCTCCAACCTCTGGTATCTGTAACGGTCCAACTGCACCCCAATTTCCAACCTCTGCTTTCTATAACAGTCCTTCTGCACCTCAGTCTCCAAATTCTGCTCTCTGTAACACTGCTTCTACACCTCAGTCTCTAACCTCTGTTCTCTGTAACAGTCCTTCTGAACCTCAGTCTGACATCTCTGCTCTTTTCACGATCCTTCTGCACCCCAGTCTACAAACACTGTTCTCTGTAACAGTCCACTTGCACCTCAGTCTCCAACATCTGCTCTCTGTAAGAACCTTAAGCAACCCAGTCTCCAAACTCTGCTCTCTATAACTGTCCTTCTGCACCCCAGTCTCCAAACTCTCCTCTCTATAACAGGCCTTCTGCACACCAGTCTCCAAACTTTTCTCTCTGTAGCAGGCCTTCTGCACCCCAGTCTCCAAAATTTGCACTGTGAAACGATCCTTCCGCACCCCAGTCTCCAACCTCTGCTCTCTGCAATAATCCTACTGCACCCCAGTCTACTACCTCTGCTCTCCGCAACAGTCCTTCTGCACCTCAGTCTCCAAATTCTTTTCTCTGTAAGATCCATCTTCACCCCAGTATCCAACCTCTGCTCTCTGCAACAGTCCTTCTGAATACAAGGCTCAAACCTCTTCTCTTCTTAACAAGACTCCCGTACCTCAGTCTCCAACTTCTGCTCTCTGCAACAGTCCTTCTGCACCCCAGTCTCCAACCACTGCTCTCTAAAACTGTCCTTCTGCAGCCCAGTCTCCAACCTCTACTCACTGTAACAGTCGTTCTGGACTTCACTCGCCAACCTCTGCTCTCTGTAGTATCCTTCTAAAACCCAGTCTCCAAAATCTGCTCTCTGTAACAGTCCTTCTGAACAACAGTCTCCAACCTCTTCTCTCTGCAACCATCCCTCTTAACCCCAGTCTCCAAACTCTACTCTCTGCAACAGTCCTTTGCACCCCAGTCTCCAACAACTGCTCTCTACAACAGTCCTTCTGCACCTCAGTCTGAAATCTCTGCTGTTTTCAACGAACTTCCTGCACCCCAGTCTCATATCTCTGCTGCCTATAACAGTCCTTCTGCACCTCATTCTACCAACTCTGCTCTCTGTAAAATACTTCTGCAACCCAGTCTCCAACTTCTGCACTCTGTAAGATCCTTCTGTACCCCTGTCTCCAAGATCTGCTATTTGCATTGATCCTTCTTCACCCCAGTCTCCAAACTCTGTTCTATGTAACAGGACTTCTGCACCTCAGTCTCCAACTTCTGCTCTCTGCAACAGTCTTTCTGCACCCAGTCTCTAAATTCTGCTCTCTGCAAAAGTACTTCTGTACTGCATTCTCCAACCTCTACTCTCTGTAACATTCTTTCTTCACCCGATACTAGAGTCTCTGCTTTCTGTAACAGGCCTCCTGCACCCCAGTCTCTAACCTCTGCTCTCTGAAACAGTTTTTCTGCACTTCAGTCTCCAACTTCTGCTCTCTCCAACAGTCCTTCTGCACCCCAGTCTCCAAACTCTGCTCACTGTAACAATCTTTATGCACCTCAGTCTGCAAACTCTGTTCTCTGCAACGGTCCTTCTGCACCTCAGTCTCCAACCTATTCTCTCTGTAACAGTACTTCTTCACTTCAGTCTCCAACCTCTGCTATCTGTTGGATCCTTCGCCAACCCAGTCTCCCAACTCTGCTCTCTGTAACATTCCTTCTGCACACCAGTCTTCAATCTCAACTCTCAGCAATGATCATTCTTAACACCAGTCTCCAACCTCTGCTCTCTGCAACAGTCCTTCTACACCACAGTCTCTAACATCTGGTCTCTGCAACAGTCATTTTGCACCACAGTCTGAAAACTCTGTTGTCTGAAACGAACCTCCTGCACCCCAGTCTCCTACCTCTGCTGTCGGTTAAAATCCTTCTGCATCTCAGTCTCTGACCTCTGCTCTCTCTAAGATCCATCTGAACCCCAGTCTCCAACATCTGCTCTGTGTAACAGTCCTTCTGCACCTAAGTCTCCAAACTTTGCTCTCTGCAACAGCCTTCTGCATCCCAGTCTGCAAACTCTGCTCTCTGCAACGATTTTTCTGGACCCCAGTCTCCAACGTCTGCTCTCTGCAACAGTCCTTCTGCACCACAGTCTCCAACCTTTGCTCTCTGTAAGATCTTTCTGCACTCCAGTTTCCAAACTCTGGTCTTTCTAACATTCCTTCTCAACCCTAGTCGCCAACCTCGGCTTTCTGCAAGGGTCCTGCGGCACCCCAGTCTCCAAACTCTGTCCTCTGCAACAGTCCTTCTGATCCCCAGTCTCCAATATCTGCTCTCTGTAACAGTCCTCTGTACCGCATTCACCAAACTCTGCTCTTTGTAAAGGTTTTTCTGCACCGCAGTATCCAACCTCTGCTTTCTGTATCAGTCTTTCTGAACCCCAGTCTTCAAACTCTGCTCTCTGTGTCTATTCTTTTTCACCTCAGTCTCCAACCTGTGCTTTCTTTAACAGTCCTTCTGATCCCAAAGTCTCCCACCTCTGCTCTCTGTAACACTCTTTCTATACCGTAGTCTCCAACCTCTACTCTCTGTAACGGTCCTTCTGCACCCCAATTTACAACCTCTGCTTTCTGTAACAGTCCTTCTGCACCTCAGTCTGAAACCTCTGCTCTCCACGATCCTTCTGTACCCCAGTCTCCAACCACTGCTATCTGTAACAGTCCAACTACAATTTAGTCTCCAAACTCTGCTCTCTGTAAGATCCTTCAACAACCCAGTCTTCAAAATCTGCTCTCTTTACCAGTCCTTCGGCACCCCAGTCTCCAACCTCTCCTCTCTGTAACAGGCCTTCTGCACGCAAGTCTCTAACCTCGGCTCTCTGCAACGATCCTTCTGCACCCCAGTCTTTAACCTCTGCTCTCTGCAATGATCCTACTGCACCCCAGTCTCCAACCTCTGATCTCTATAACAGTCATTCTGCACCTCAGTCTCCAAATTCTGCTCTCTGTAAGATCCTTCTGCTCCGCTCTCTCCAACCTCTGCTCTCTGTAGCAGTCCTTTTGCACCTGAGTCTCCAACCTCTGATCTCTGCAACAGTTCTTCTGCACCCCAGTCTCAAAACTCTGCTCTCTGCAACAGTCCTTCGGCACCCTAGTTATCAACATCAGCTCTCTTTTACATTCCTTCTTCACCCCAGTTTCCAAACTCTGCTCTCTGTAACAGTCCTCCTGTACTGCAGAATCCATCCTCTGCTCTCTGTAATGGTCTTTCTGCACCCCAGACTCCAATCTCTGCTTTCTGTATCACTCCTTCTGCACCCCAGTCTCCAACTTCTGCTCACTATTACAGTCCTTCTGCACCCCAGTCTCCAAAGTCCGCTATCTGCAACAATCCTTCGCACCTCAGTCTCCAAACTCTGTACTCTGCAACGTTACTTCTGCACCTCAGTCTCCAACATCTACTGTCTGTAACAGTCTTTCTGCACCTGATTCTTTAACCTCTGCTCTCTGTAAGATCCTTGCCCAACCCAGTCTCCAAACTCTGCTCTCTGTAACAGTCCTTCTGCACACCAGTCTCAAACCTCTGCTCTCTGCACCGATCTTTCTTCACCACAGTCTCCAACCTCTGCTCTCTGCAACAATCCTTTTGCACACCAGTCTCCAACATCTGCTCTCTGCAAGAGTACTTCAGCAACTCAGTCTAAAAACTCTTCTCTCTGCAACGATCCTTCTGCACCTCAGTCTACTACCTCTGCTCTCTGTAAGACCCTTCTGCAACACAGTCTCCAAACTCTGCTCTCTATAACAGTCCTTCTTCCGAATAGTTTCCAACCTCTGCTCTCTATAACATGAATTTTACAACCCAGTCTCGAACCTCTGCTCTCTGTAACAGGCCTTCAGAACCCCAGTCTCCAACCTCTTTTCTCTGCAATGATTTTTCTCCACCCCAGTCTCCAACCTCTGCTCTCGGCAAAATTCCTGCACCCTAGTCACCAAACTCTGCTCTCTGTAAGATCTTTATGCACTCCAGTCTTCAACCTCTTCCCTCTGCAACGATTCTTGTCCATCCCAGTCTCCAACATCTGCTCTCTGCAACAGTCCTATTGCTACGCAGTATCTAAACTCTGCTCTTTGTAAGATCCATCTGAACCCTAGTCTCCAACCTTGCTCTCTGAAACACTCCTTCTGCACACCAGTCTCCAAACTCTGGTCGCTGTAACTGTCATTCTGCACCTCAGTCTCCAAACTCTCCTCTCTGTAACAGTCCATCTGCATCTCAGTGTCTAAAATCTGTTATCTGCAACGATCCTTCTGGACCACATCTCCAACTTCTGCTTTGTGCAACAGTCCTTCTGCACAACAGTCTCCAACCTCTGCTCTCTGTAAGATCCTTCTGCACTCCAGTTACTAAACTCTGCTCTCTGTAACATTTTTTGTCCACCTCAGTCTCCAACTTCTTTCCTCTGCAACAGTCCTCCTGCTCCCCAGTCTCCGAGATCTGCTCTGTGTAACAGTCCTTCTGTACCGCAGTCTCCAACCTCTGCTCTCTGTAACGGTCCTTCTACACCCCAATATCCAAACTCTGCTTTCTGTAACAGTATTTCTGCACCTCAGACTCCAAACTCTGCTCTCTGTAACACTCCTTCTACACCTCAGTCTCCAACCTCTGCTCTCTGTAACAGTCTTCTGCACCCCAGTCTCCAACCTCTGCTATTGGTAACAGTCCTATACCGCAGTTTTCAACCTCCGCTCTCTTTAAAGGTCCTTCTGCATCCCAATTTCCAAACTCTGCTTCCTGTAACAGTCCTTCTGCACCTGAATCTCCAAACTCTGCTCTCTGTAACAGTCTTTCTACAACCCAGTCTCCAATCTCTGTTCTCTCCAAAAGTCCTTCTGCACCCCAGTCTCCAACATATGCTCTCTGCAACAGTCCTTCTCACCTCAGCCTGAAAACTCTGCTGTCTGGAACTAACCTTCTGCACCCCAGTCTCCTACCTCTGCTCTCTGTAACAGTCCATCTACACCTCAGTCTCCAACCTCTGCTCTCTTTAACAGGACGTCTGCACCTCAGTCTCAAAATTCTGCTCTCTGTAAAATTTTTCTGCACCGCTGTCTCCAACCTCTGCTCTCTGTAACAGTATTTCTGCAACCCAGTCTCCAACCTCTGCTCTCCGCAACAATTCTTCTCCACCCCAGTCTAAAACATCTGCTCTCTGAAACAGTCCTTGGGCACCCTAGTTACCAACATCAGCTCTCTTTTACAGACCTTCTGCACCCCAGTCTCCAACCTGTGCTCTCTGCAACAGTCCTCCTGTACTGCAGAATTTAACCTCTGCTCTCGATAACAGTCTTTCTGCACCCAAGACTTTAATCTCTGCTTTCTGTATCAGTCCTTATGCACCCCAGTCTCCAAAATCCGCTATGTGCAACAGTCTATCTGCACCCCAGTCTCCAACCTTTGCTCTCTGTAACAATCCTTGTGCATCTCAGTCTCAAATCTCTGTATTCCGCAACGTTACTTCTGCACCTCAGTCTCCAACATCTACCCTCTGTATCAGTCTTTCTGCACCTGATTCTTCAACCTCTTCTCTCTTTAGGATACTTCTCCAACCCAGTTTCCAAACTCTGCTCTCTGTAACAGTCCTTCAGCACACCAGTCTCCAAAATCTTCTCTCTGCAACAGTCCTTCAGGAACTCAGTCTAAAAATCTGGTCTCTGCAACGATCCTTCTGCACCTCAGTCTCCTACCTCTGGTCTCTGTTAGACCCTTCTGCAACCAGTCTCCAAACTCTGCTCTCAGTAATAGTCTTTCTGCAGAATATTTTCCAACCTCTGCTCTCTATAACAGGATTTTTGCAACCCAATCTCGAATCTGCTCTCTGTAAAAGGCCTTCAGAACCGCAGTCTCTAACCTCTTCTCTCTGCAATGATTTTTCTCCACCTCAGTCTCCAACTTCTGCTCTCGGCAACAGTCCTTCTGCACCCTAGTCACGAACCTCTGCTCTCTGTAAGATCCTTATGCACTCCAGTCTTCAACCTCTTCTCTCTGCAACGATTCTTCTCTGCCCAGTCTCCAACATCTGCTCTCTGCAACGTTCCTTGTGCACCCCAGTCTCCAAACTCTGCTCTCTGTAAGATCCATCTAAAACCCAGTCTCCAATCTCTGCTCTCTGTAACAGTCCTTCTGCATACCAGTCTCTAAACTCTGCTCTCTGTAACTGTCCTTCTGCTCCTCAGTCTCCAAACTCTTCTCTCTGTAAGAGTCCATCTGCACCTCAGTCTCTAAAATCTGCTCTCTGCAACGATCCTTCTGGACCCCAGTGTCCAACTTTTGCTCTGTGCAACAGTCCTTCTGCACCACAGTCTCCAAACTCTGCTCTCTGTAAGATTCTTCTGCACTCCAATTTCCAAACTCTGCTCACTGTAACATTCCTTCTCCACCCCAGTCTCCAACTTCTGTCCTCTGCAACAGTCCTGCTGCTCCGCAGGCTCCGAGATCTGCTCTGTGTAACAG
This sequence comes from Ictidomys tridecemlineatus, assembly GCF_052094955.1. Lineage (NCBI taxonomy): Eukaryota > Metazoa > Chordata > Mammalia > Rodentia > Sciuridae > Ictidomys > Ictidomys tridecemlineatus. Next base: position 75,849 of record NW_027521128.1, on the reverse strand, counting down.
TTCTTCTGTACTGAAGTCTCCAAACTCTGCTCTCTGTAAGGGACCTTCTACACCCTAATTTCCAACCTCTGATTCCTATAACAGTCCTTCTCCACCTCGGTCTCAAAACTCTGCTCTCTGTAACACTCCTTCTACACCACAGTCTCCAACCTGTGCTCTCTGTAACATTCTTTCTGCACCCCAGTCTCCAACCTGTGCTCTCTCTAACATTCTTTCTGCACCCCAGTCTCCAACCTCTGCTCTCTGCATTGGTACCTCTTAACCCCAGTCTCCAACATTGTTCTCTACAACACTCTTTCTGTACTGCAGTCTCCAACCTCTGTTCTCTGTAAGGGTCCTTTTTCAACCCAGTCTCCCACCTCTACTTTCTATATCAGTCCTTCTGCACCACAGTCTCCAAACTCTGCTCTCTGTAACCGTCATTCTGCACCTCACTCTGCAACTTCTGCTCTCTAAAACAGTTCTTCTGCAACCAGTCTTCAAACTCTGCTCTCTGCAAGAGTCATTCTGCACCCCAGTCTCCATCCTCTGCACTCTGCAACAGTCCTTTTCCACCCCAGTCTTCAAGTCTGCTCTCTGTAATGGGCCTTCTGCACCCCAGTCTCCAAACTCTGCTTTCTGTATCAGTTCTTCTGCACCCCAGTCTCCAACCTGTGCTCTCTGTAATAGTCTTTCTGCACCTCATACTCCAACTTCTGCTCTCTAATACAGTCTTTCAGTGTCCCAATCTTTAACCTCTTCTCTCTGCCACAGTCCTTCTGCACCTCAGTTTCAAAACTCTGCTCTCTGTATGATCCTTCTGAAACCCAGTCTCCAACCTCTACTTTCTGCAATGGTCCTTCTGTAAACGAGTCTCCAAACTCTGTTCTTAACAACAGTCATTCTGCACCCCAGTCTCCAACGTCTGCTCTCTGTAAGGGTCCTTCTGCACCCCAGTCTTAAACCTCTGCTTTCTGTATCAGTCTTTCTACACTGCATTCTGTAAACACTAATCTCTCCAACGATCCTTCTTCACCTCAGTCTCCAACCTCTGCTGTATGTAACAGGTCTTTTGCCCCCAGTCTCCAAACTCTTCTCTCTTCAATGACCCTTCTCCACCCCAGTCTCCAACCTCTTCTATAAGCAACAGTCCTTCTGCACCCCAGTCTCCAACCTATGCTCCCTGTAAGATCTTTCTGCACACCTGTCTCCAAACTCTGCTCTCTGTAACACTCCTCTATACCCCAGTCTCCAACTTCTGCTCTCTGTAATGGTCCTTCTGCACCTCAGTCTCCAACATCTGCTCTCTGCAACACTCCTTCTGCACCCCAGTCTCCTAACTTTGCTCTCTGCAACAGTTTCTCTGCACCTCAGTCTCCAACCTGGGCTCTCAGTAAAAGTCCTTCTGCACCACAGTCTCCAACCTCTGCTCTCTCTAACAAATTTTCTGAACCTCAGTCTCCAAACTCTTCTCTCTGCAACGATCCTTCTGTACCCCAGTCACCAAAGTTTGCTTTCTGTAATAGTCCTTCTGCACCCCAGTCTTCAAAATCTGCTTTCTGTAACAGTCTTCTGCATCTGAGTCTCCATACTCTGCTCTATGAAAAAATACTACTTCACCCAAGTTTTCAACGTCTGCTCTCTAATAAGTCCTTCTAAACCCTAGTCTCCAACCTCTGTTCTCTGTAACAGTCCTTCTACACCCCATTCTCCATACTCTGCTCACCCCAAGGATACTTCTGCACCACAGTCTCCATCCTCTGCTCTCTGCAACTTTCTTTTAAACCCCAGTCTCCAGCATCTGCTCTCTGCAACAGTCCTTCTCCACCCCAGTCTCCAAACTGTGCTCTCTGTAACAGTCTTTCTGGACCCAAATCTCCAACCTCTACTCTCTGCAACAGTCCTTCTACACCCCAGTCTAAAACCTCTTCTCTCAGCAAAAGTTTTTCTGCACCCATGTCTCTAACCTCTTCTCTCTGTAACAATCCTTCTGCACCTCAGTCTCCAAACTCTGCTCTTTACAAGGGTCGTTCTGCACCTCAGTCTCCAACTTCTACTCTCTGTAACAGTGCTTCTGCACCTCATTCTCAAAACTCTGCTCTCTGTAAGATCCTACTGCACCCCAGTCTCCAAACTCTGCTCTATAACAGGCCTTCTGCACCCCAGTCTCCAACCTATGCTCTCTGTATCATTCCATTTGCAACCCAGATTCCAAACTCTTCTTTCTGCAACGATCTTTCTGCACCCCAGTCCTCAACATCTTCTCTCTGCAACAGTTCCTCTGTACCTCATTCTGAAAAATCTGCTCTCTGCAACAATCCCTCTGCACCCCAGTCTACAACCTGTACTCTCTGTAACAGTCTTTCTGAATGTCTGTCTCCTACCTCTGCTCTCTGTAAGTCCCTTCTGAAACCCAGTCTGCAAACTCTGCTCTCTGTAACAGTCCTTCTGCATCCCAGTCTCCAAACTCTGCTCTCTGTAACAGGCCTTCTGCATCCCAGTCTGTAAACTCTGCTAGCTGCAACAGTTCTTTTGAACCCCAGTCTCCAACATCTTCTCTCTGCAACAGTTCTTCTGTACCTCAGTCTGAAAACTCTGCTCTCTTCAATAATCCATCTGCACCCCAGTCTCCAACCGCTTCTCTCGGTACCGCAGTCTCCAACCTCTGTTCTCCGTAAGGGTCCTTATGCACCCCAGTATCCAACCTCTGCTTTCTGTATCAGTCGTTTTGCACCACAGTCTCTAAACTCTGCCGTCTGTAAGAGTCCTTCTGCAACTCAGTCTGCAAACTCTGCTCTCTGCAACAGTCCTCGTGCACCCCAGTCTCCATCCTCTGCTCTCTGCAACATTCCTTCTGCATGCCAGTCTCCAACATCTGCTATCTGCAACAGTCATTCTCCACCCCAGTTTCCAAACTCTGCTCTCTGTAAGAGTCCTTCTGTACTGCATTCTCGAAACTCTGCTCTCTGTAATGATACTTCTGCACCTGAATCTCCAAACTCTGCTTTCTGTCTCAGTCCTTCTGCACTCCAGTCTCCAACCTCTGCTCTCTGTATCATTCCATCTGCAACCCAGTCTCCAACCTCTGCTCTCTGCAACGATCCTTCTGCATCCCAGTCTCCAACATCTGCTCTCTGCAACAGTTCTTCTGTACCTCAGTCTGAAAAATCTGCTCTCTGCAACAATCCCTCTGCACCCCAGTCTCCAACCTCTGCTCTCTCTTACAGTCTTTCTGAATGTCTGTCTCCTACCTCTGCCCTCTGTAAGACCCTTCTGAAACCCAGTCTAAAAACTCTGCTCTCTGTAACAGTCCTTCTGCACCCCAGTCTTCAACCTCTGCTCTCTGTAACAGGCCTTCTGCATCCCAGTCTGAAACCTCTGCTAGCTGCAACAGTCCTTGTAAAGCCCAGTCTCCAACATCTGCTTCCTGCAACAGTTCTTCTGTACCTCAGTCAGAAAACTCTGCTGTCTGCAATAATCCATCTGTACCCCAGTCTCAAAACTCTGCTCTCTGTAACAGGCCTTTTGTAACTCAGTCTCCAATCACTGCTCTCTTCAACAGTCCTTCTACACCCAAGTCTCCAAACACTGATCGCCCCAACGGTCCTTCTGCACGCCAGTCTCCAAACTGTGTTCTCTACATCGGTTCTTCTGCAACCCAGACTCCAACCTCTGCTCTCTGTAACAGTCTTTTTGTACCACAGTCTCCAACCTCTGTTCACTGTAAGGGTCCTTATTCACCCCAGTATACAAACTCTGCTTTCTGTATCAGTCGTTTTAAACCACAGTCTCCAAACTCTGCCCTCTGTAACCGTCCTTCTGCAACTCAGTCTGCAACCTCTGCTCTCTGCAACAGTCCTTCTGCACCCCAGTCTCCATCCTCTGTTCTCTTCAACAGTCCTTTTGCACCCCAGTCTCCAATATCTTCTCTCTGCAACACTCATTCTGCACCCCAGTCTCCAAACTTTGCTCTCTGTAACAGTCCTTCTGTACTGCATTCTCCAACCTCTGCTCTCTGTAAGGGAACTTCTGCACCAGAGTCTCCAGCCTCTGGTTTCTGTGTCAGTCCTTGTGCAATCCAGTCTCTAATCTCTGCTCTGTGTAACGGTCCTTCTGCACCTTAGTCTCCACCTCTGCTCTCTGCTACACTCCTTCTGGACCCCAATCTCCAACCTCTACTCTCTGCAACAGTCCTTGTGAATCGCAGTCTAAAACCTCTGCTCTCTGCATCAGTCTTTCTGAACCCCTGTCTCCAACCTCTGCTCTCTGTAACAATCCTTCTGCACCTCAGTCTTCAAACTGTGCTCTCTGCAACAGTCTTTCTGCACCTCAGTCTCCAACCTCTACTCTATGTAACAGTGCTTCTGCACCTCAGTCTCCAATCTCTGCTCTCTATAAGATCCTTCTGCAACCCAGTCTCCAAACTCTGCTCTCTGTAACAGTCCTTCATCACCCCAGTCTCCAAATTGTGCTCTCTTTAACAGGCCTTCTGCACTCCAGTCTCAAACCTCTGCTCTCTGTATCAGTCCATCTGCACCTCAGTCTTAAACGTCTGCTATCTGTAACTGTCCTTCTGCACCCCAGTCTTTAACCTCTGCTCTCTGCAACAGTCCTTTTGCACCCCAGTCTCAAACCTCTGTTTTCTGCAACAGTCCTTCTGCACCCAAGTCTCCAACCTCTTCTCACTGCAACATTCCTTCTGTACCCCAGTCTACAAAATCTGCTCTCTGTAATGATCCTTCTGCACCCCAGTCCTGAACCTCTGCTCTCCACAATGATCCTTCTGAACCTCGGTGTCATCCTCTTCTCTCTGCAAAGATCCTTTGGCACCACAGTCTCAAACCTCTGCTCGCTGCAACAGTTCTTGTGAACCCCAGTCTTCAACATCTGCTCTCTGCAACAGTTCTTCTGTACCTCAGTCTGAAAACTCTGCTCTCTGCAATAATCCATCTGCACCCCAGTCTCCAACCTCTACTCTGTAACAATCCTTCTGTACCTCAGTATCCAATCTCTGCTCTGTGCAACAGTCCTTCTGCGCCCAAGTCTCCAACATCTGATCTCTGAAACAGTCCTTCGACAACCCAGACTCTAACCTCTGCTCTCTGTAACAGTCCTTCTACACCCCAGTCTCCATACTCTGCTCGCCCAAACGATCCTTCTGCACCCCAGTCTCCAAACTCTGTTCTCTACATCAGTCCTTCTGCGCCCCAGTCTCCAACCTCTTCTCTCGGTTCCAGTCCTTCTGTACCGCAGTCTCCAACCTCTGTTCTCCGTAAGGGTCCTTATGCACCCCAGTATCCAACCTCTTCTTTCTGTATCAGTCGTTTTGCACCACAGTCTCCAAACTCTGCCGTCTGTAAGAGTCCTTCTGCAACTCAGTCTGCAACCTCTGCTCTCTGCAACAGTCCTTGCGCACCCCATTCTTCATCCTCTGCTCTCTGCAACATTCTTTCTTCACCCTAGTCTCCAACATCTGCTATCTGCAAAAGTCATTCTCCACCACAGTCTCCAAACTCTGCTCTCTGTAAGAGTCTTTCTGTACTGCATTCTCGAAACTCTGCTCTCTGTAAGGATACTTCTGTACCCGAATCTCCAAACTCTGCTTTCTGGATCAGTCCTTTTGCACCCCAGTCTCCATACTGTGCTGTGTGTAACTCTACTTCTGCACCTTAGTCTCTAACGTCTGCTCTCTGCTACAGTTTTTCTGGACCCCAGTCTCCATCATCTACTCTCTGCAACAGTCCTTCTGCACCCTAGTCTCCAACCTCTGCTCTTTGTAAGAGTCCTTATGTACTAAAGACTCCAACCTCTGCTCTCTCTAATGGTCCTCCTGTACGCCAGTCTTCAACCTCTGCTTTTTGAATCATTTCTTCTGCTCTTCTGTCTCAATCCTCTGCTCTCTATAACAGTCCTTCTGCATCTCAGTCTCCAACCTCTGCTCTCTGCAACAGTTCCTTCTGCACCAAAATCTCCAACTTCTTCTCTATGCACAAGTCCTTCTGCACCCCAGTATCCAAACTCTGCTCTCTGTAACAATTCTTCTACACCCCAGTCTCCAAATTCTGCTCTCTGCAGCAGTCCTTCTTAACCCAGGTCTCCAACCTCTGCTCGCTGTAATATGCTTCTGTACCCCAGTCTCCAAACTCTACTCTCTGTAACAGTTCTTCTGCACCGCAGTCTCCAAACTCTGTTCTCTGTTACAATCCTTCTGCACCTCAGTCTCCAACCTCTGCTTTCTGCAATGGTCCTTCTGCAACCCTGTCTTAAACCTCTGTTTTTGCAACAGTCCTTCTGCTCCCCTGTCTCCAATCTCTGCTATCTGTAAAAGTCCTTTTGTACCCCAGTCTCCAATGTCTGCTCTCTGTAATGGTCCTTCTTCACCCTAGTCTCCAACCTCTGCTTTCTGTATCAGTCCTGCACTTCAGTCTCCAACCTCTGCTCTCTGTAAGAGTCCTTCTGAACCTCAGTCTCTATCCTTGCTCTCTGCAACAGTCATTTTTCAACCCAGTCTCCAACCCCTGTCTCTGCAAAAATCCTTCTGCACCCCAGTCTCCAACGTCTGCTCTCTACAACAGTCCTTCTGCATCTCAGTCTCCAACCTCTGTTCTCTGTAAGATCCTTCTGCACCCCAGTCTCCAACCTCTGCTATCTTCCACGTTCTTTCGGCACCTAAGTCGCCAACGTCTGCTCTCTGTAATGGTCCTTCTGCAACCCAGTCTCTAAACTCTGCATTCTGTATAAGTCCTTCTGCACCTCAGTCTCCAACCTCTGCTCTGTTTAACAGTCCTTCTGCACCTCAGTCTTCAAATTCTGCTCTCTGCAATTGTCCTTCTGCAAGTCAGTCTTCAAACTCAACTCTCTGTAACAGTTATTCTGCATCTCATTCTCCAAACTCTACTCTCTGTAAGATCCTTTTAAAAAACAATCTCCAAACTCTGTTCTCTGTAACAGTCTTTCGGCACCGCTTCTCCAAACTCTGCTTTTTGTAACAGGCTTTCTGCACACCAGTCTCCAACATCTACTCTCTGGAACAGTCCATATGCACACAAGTCTCCAACCTCTGCTCTCTGCCACAGTCATTATGAACCACAGTCTCCAACATCTGCTCTCTTCATTAGTCTTTCTGAACCTCAGTCTCAAAACTCTTCTCTCTGCCACAATCCTTCTGCACCCCAGTCTCCAACCTGTGTTCTCTGCAACAGTCTTTCTGCAACCCAGTCTCCAACCTCTTCTGTCTGCAAGAATCATTCTGCACCCCAGTCTCCCACATCTGTTGTCTGTATCAGTCCTGGACCACAGTCTCTAAAATCTGCTCACAGTAACAGTCCTTCTGCACCTCAGTCTTCAACCTCTGCTCTCTGCAACAATTCTTCTGCACCCCAGTCTCCAACGTCTGCTCTCTATCACAGTCCTCCTGCATCTCAGACTCCAACCTCTGCTTACTGTAAGATTCTTCTGCACCCCAGTCTCCAACCTCTGCTCTCTTCAACGGTCCTTCTGCACCCCAGTCTCTAACCTCTGTTCTCTGCATCAGTCCTTCTGCACCATAGTCTCCAACATCTACTCTCTGCAACAGTTCTTTTCCATCTCAGTCTCCAACCTCTGCTTTCTATAACAGTCCTTCTGTACTGAGGTCTCCAACCACAGCTCTCTCTAAGGGTCCTTCTGGTTCCCAATCTCCTACCTCTCTTAACTGCAACAGTCCTTCTACACCCATGTCTAAAACATCTGCTCTCTGCAGCAGTCCTTATGCACCCCAGTCTTCAAGCTCTGCTCTCTGCTATGATCCTTTTGCAACCCAGTCTCCAAAGTCTACTCTTTGTAACAGTGCTTCTGCACCTCAGTCTCCAACCTCTGCTCTCTGTAAGATCCTTCTGCAACCCAATCTTCAAACTCTGCTCTCTGTAACAGTCCTCGTGCACCCCAGTCTCAAATCTCTGCTCTCTGTAACAGGCTTTCTTCACCCCAGTCTCCAAACTCTGGTCTCTGTATCTGTCCTTCAGGACCCCAGTCTCCAACCTCTGCTCTCTGCAACAATCAATCTGCACCCTGTGTCCAACCTATGCTCGCTGCAAAAGTCTATTTGCACCCAGTCTCCAACATCTGCTCTCTGCAACAGATCTTCTGTACCTCAGACTGAAATCTCTGCTCTCTGCAACAATCCTTCTGCACCCCAGTCTTCAAACTCTGCTCTCTGTAACAGTCCTTCTGTACATCAGTCTCCAACCTTTTCTCTCTGTAAGACACTTTTAAACACAGTCTGCAAACTCTGCTCACTGAAACACTCCTTCTGCACCCCAGTCTCCAATCTTTGCTCTCTGTAACAGGCCTTCTGCACCCCAGTCTCCAACTACTGCGCTCTGTAAGAGGCATTCTTCACCCCAGTCTCCAACAGCTACTCTCTGTAATGATGCTTTTTCACCCAAGTCTCCAATCACTTCTCTCTGCAACAGTCCTTCTGCACCCCAGTCTCCAACCTCTGCTCTGTATAAGATTTTTCTGCACACAAGTCTTAGACCTCTGCTAGCTGTAACATTTCTCTGGAACCCAGTCCCCAAACTCTGCACTCTGTAACAATAATTCTGGACCTCAGTCTCCAACCTCTGCTCTCTGCAAAGTTGCTTCTGCACCCTAGTCTCCAACCTCTGTTCTCTGCAACAGTCGTTCTGCACCCCAGTCTTTAATCTCTGCTCTCTATAGCAGTCATTCTGTACCGGAGTCTCCAAACTCTGCTCTCTTTATACGTCCTTCTGCACCCCAATCTTCAACATCTGCTTTCTCTATCAGTCCTCCTGCATCCCAGTCTCCAACCTCTGCTCTCTTTTACAGTCTTTCTGCACCTCAGTCTCCTACCTCTTGTTTCTGCAACAGTCCTCCTGCACCCCCATCTCCACCCCCTGCTCTCTGCAACATTTCTTCTGCACCCGAGTCTCCTACCTGTGCTCCCTGTAAAAGTCCTTCTGCACCCCAGTCTCCAACCTCTTCTCTCTGTAACGATGCTTCTGCACCCCAGTCTCTAACATCTGCTCTCTGCAATGATCTTTCTACACCGCAGTCTCCAACTTCTGCTCTCTGCAATGATCCTTTTGCACCCAATCTCAAACATCTGCACTCTGTAAAAGTCCTTCTACACCCCAGTCTCCAAACTATGCTTTCTGTATCAGTGCTTCTGCACCAAAGTCTCCAAACTCTGCTCTCTATAACAGTCCGTATGCACCTCACTGAGCAACCTATGCTCTCTGCAACAATCCTTCTTCACCCAAGTCTTTAACCTCTGCTCTCTGTAACAGTCCTTCTGTACTGCAGTCTCCAACATCTGCTCTCTGTAACGGTCCTTCTGCACCCATGTCTCCAAACTCTGCTTTCTGTATAAGTCCTTCTGCACCCCAGTCACCAACCTCTGCTATCTGCAACAGTCCTTCTGCACCCCAGTCTCCAAACTCTGCTCTCTGTAACAGTCCTTCTGCACCTCAGTCTCCAAATTCTGCTCTCTGCAACAGTCCTTCTGCACCCAAGTCTCCAACTTCTGTTCTCTGCACCAGTTCTTCTACAGCCCAGTCTTCAACCTCTGCTCTATGTAACAGTCCTTCTGCACCCCAGTCTCTAACCTCTGCTCTCTTTAACAGTCATTCTGCACCATATTCTCCAACCTCTGCTCTCTGTTACAGTCTTTGTATACCACAATCTCCAACCTCTGCTCTCTGTAACGGTCCCTATGCACCCCAATTTCCAACCTTATTTTTGTAACAGTCCTACTACACCTCAGTAACCAAACTCTGCTCTCTGTAACCGCCGTTCTGCACCTCAGTCTCCATCTTCTGCTCTCTGTAACAGTCCTTCTGCACCTAAGGCTGAAACCCCTATTCTCTGGACAATCCTTCTGCATTCCAGTCTCCAACCACTGGTCTCTGTAACAGTCGTCCTGCACCTCAGTCACCAACCTCTGCTCTCTGGAAGATCTTTCTGCAACCCAGCCTCAAAACTCTGCTCTCTATAACAGTCCTTTTGCAACCCAGCCTCAAAAGTCTGCTCTCTATAACAGTCCTTCTGCATCCCAGTCTCAAACCTCTGCTCTGTGTAGCTAGCATTCTGCACCCCAGTCTCCAAACTCTGGTCTCTAAAAGTCCTTCTGCACGCCAGTCTCCAACCTCTGCTCTCTTTAACGATTCTTCGGCACCCCAGTCTCCCACGCCAGCTTTCTATATCATAATTTTTCACCCCAATCTCCAACGTCTTCTCTGTGTAACAGTTTTTCTCCATCTCAGTCCCCAAACGCTACTCTCTCAAACAGTCCTTCTGCACCCCAGTCTCCAACCTCTGCTTTCTGCAACATTCCTTCTGGACCCAGTCTTTAATCTGTTCTCTCTGTAACAGTCCTTCTGCACCCCAAACTCCCACCTCTGCTCTCTGTAACGATCCTTCTGCAGCCCAGTCTCCACCTCATCTTTCTGCAACGATTCATCTGTAACTCCGTCTCCAACTTCTGCTGTCTTCAATGATCCTTCTGCACCACACTCTTCAAACACTGCTCTCTGTAACAGTTTTTGTGCACATCAGTCTCCAACCTCTGCTCTCTGCAACCATCCTTATGCACCCCAGTCTCCAACCTCTGCTGTCTGCAACGACCCATCTACACCCCAGTCTCCAACGTCTCCTCTCCTTAACACTCCTTCTGCACCCCAGTCTCCAATCTTTGTTCTCCGTAAGGTCCTCCTGCACTCCAGTTTCCAAACTCTGCTCTCTGTAACATTCCTTTTTCAATCCAGTCTCCAACATCTTTTTTTTTTCAACGGTCCTGCTGCAACCCAGTCTCCAAACTCTGTTCTCTGAAACAGTCCTTCTGCTCCCCAATTTCCAATCTCTGCTCTCTGTAACAGTCCTTCTGTACCGCAGTCTCCAACTTCTGCACTCTGTAATGGTCCTTCTGCACCCTAGGCTCCAACCTCTGCTTTCTGTATAAGTCCGTCTGCACCACAGTCTCCAATCTCTGCTCTCTGTTACAGTCCTTCTGCACCTCAGTCTCCAAACTCTGCTTTCTGTAAGATCCTTCTGCAACCAAGTCTCCAAACTGTGCTCTCTGTAACAGTCCTTCTGCACACCAGTCTCCAACCTCTGCTAACTGTAACGATCCTTCTTCACCCCGGTCTCCAACCTCAGCTCTTTGCAACAGTCATTCTGAACCCCAGTCTCCAAAATCTGCTCTCTGCAACAGTCCTTCTGCACCTCAGTCTAAAAACTCTGCTCTCTGCAACGATCCTTGTGCACCCCAGTCTCCAAACTCTGCTTTCTGTAACAGTCCTTCTGCACCTCAGTCTTTAACTTCTTCTCTCTGCAACAGTTCTTCTGCACCCAAGTCTTTAACATCTACTCTTGGAAACAGTCCTTCTACACCCCTGTCCAAATGCAGAAGAATGAGAACTGAACTATCGCTCACGCTGCAAAAAAACAACTAAAAATGCATTAAAGACCCAGGCACTAGACCAGAAATTATGCAGTTTCTAGGAAAAAACAAAGTCAATACTCCAACCTACAAGCAGAGGCAATGACTTTCTCAATAGGATGCCAAAGCTTAGGAGATAATACCAAAAGTTAGCTAAAAAGATGGCATCAAATTAAGAAGGTTCTGCACAGCATAGGAGACAATTAGAATATAAAGAGAGAACCTACGGAAAGGGAGAAAATCTTTATGAGGTGCTCTTCTAAAAGAGGATGATATTCAGAATATTAATAAAGAACTCAAAAAACTTAACATCAAACCCACAATTATTAAATAACCCAATTATCAAATAACCCAATTACCAAATGGGAAACTAAATGAACTAAACAGACACGTCTTAGAAGAAAATATGGGAGTGGCCAACAAATATATGAAAATACTTGCAAGTAAAGTCTACCCTGAGATTTCATCTCACTTCAGTGACAAAGGCAACCACCAAGAATACACACAGAAACCAGTGTGACAAGGAGAGAATTGGAGAGAAAGGAGCACTCTCACCCTGTTGGTGGGCATGTAAATCAGCACAACCACCACAAAAATCGGGATGGAGGCTCCTCGGGAGTAGCCATGGACCACCCTGCGACCCAGCTCTACGTCTGCTTGGTATTTATCACAGCGGATTGAAGTCCTCATACTATAATGACACATACATGCCCATGAACCAGCCGAGGTGACATCAGTGGACGAATGGATAAAGAACAGGCACTATTCTAGGAAGGTGTCCATTTTTTCCCATCTATAAAACCACAATCATTTACCACTGTCAAAAATCTCTACAGATTCGAATGTTCTGATCACTGCTCCACCACATGGCCTCTTCTACTTTAAGGTTCCCTTATTCCCACTGAAATTAGGAAGCCTGTTTCAACGATGCCATCTGTTAATGTCTTCCCAGGCTGCTGAGGACAGTGGCTGCGGGTTCCACAAGGATCTGGTGCTGCCTTCTGAACGCATGTCCACGAGGCCTTGGCGAAGACTGATGCTCCAGGCCCTCCTCCAGATCCAACTGTGAGGCCAGGGAAGGGGTCACATAACACGCCATCCAACACCTTATTTATTTCTGATCACCATCCTCTCCATTATTCCAGGATCATATTGGATATTGAACTTAAGCAAACCCTGAGTCCAGATTTCAGTCCATCAAACAAAGAGAGTCTAATAGCCACTCCCCATGGCTCAGGAAAATCCTTGGCCCTAACATTTCTGGTGATTACGTCCCTGTGACTGCATTCAAGATTATCCAGCAATATGTCCTGACTTCTTTGGTCTAGAAGACTCAAACAAATTCTCTTATATATTCTTAAGGCTCCTATTAACAAAATACAGTAAAATATTTACCTTTTATTTTGGTGTGACCCTTATACTCTCATGGGCTATATTTTATACTCTTACCTAAGGCGTTCTAGAATTAAACCCCAATTAAGAGTCTGGTGACAATGTGGGATGACGGATGAGCATCTTAAAGACAATTGGGCTGGGGATGTGGCTCAAGCAGTAGTGCGCTTGCCTGGCATGCGTACGGCCCATGTTCAATCCTCAGCACCACATACCAACAAAGATGTTGTGTCCGCCGAGAACTAGAAAATGAATATTAAAAATTCTCTCTCTCTCTCTGTCTCTCTCTCTCTTTCTCTCTCTCTCTTCCCTCTACTCTCCTCTTCCCTTCTCTCCTCTCTCACTCTCTCTTAAAAAAAAAAGACAACTGCCCAGGTAGAGTCACCATAGGTTCTTCAATTTAGGGAAAGCTAGTCTCCTCGGGAGAGGAGGGGCTGCTTCTGAAAGAAAAAAGGGTTAATGAAGATTTTAGGGTTCAAGGCTCTGAGATTTGTCTAATTCCACTGGTATTTTGCCATTCTAATTAACAGGGTCTCAATCATTGCCTCATTAATATCCTAATTGACATAAGAGAGACCTGGAGAAATTGTGGATTTATAATTTTCTTTGTACATCTGCAATTTGGAGAATTGGATGTTTTATTCTGATATTAACCTTTATCAGTTTCCAGAGAGATAATATTTCTCATGATCTGAACCTGACTTGAAGGAGTAATATAATGTTTGAACCTATCATTTTCTTTCTGTAAGTCTCCCACTCCACTCAGTAACAACAGACTGTAGTCATGTTGTAATGTTCATTCCCACCCTGAAGGTCCATGGTGTTATTCCAAAGCTCAGTTTTCCATAGACATTTGATTTCAGGCCATGATAACTTAAAGTCTCTGTTGGGTCATTGCACACCAGGAATTATCAGATTCCTTTCCCACTGGCTGTGACATCATCAACATATTCAATTCCCTCAGGTCAGACATCACACCTACCTCCTCAGATCTGTTATCTAGAACCATCTCTGATGTAAACCACTATTGTGGTCAGTGCCACCGTGGTCAGGTAGAGATGAAGAATGACTCTTGATGTCTTAGGGTAGAGGAAGTTGACACAGAAAAAAGTTATAAAATGGTTGGGAGATCTGGAAGAAAAAAGGAAAATAGGGCCAGTGACACCACCCCATATATGGAAACCCTAAAATCCCTGGAAAGAGACGCTCATTCCACACTACTGTGACCCACATTCAGGAACAGCTGTCTAGGAGCCTGCACACAAGCTCCTGGCACCAAGGAGATTAGTTTCTGCCTCTAAAGGGCTGGTTTGCTGCTGCTGCTATGAGATCCAAAAGAACCCGCTTTCTTCCTTTCCTTTCTTCAACTATGCCTAGTGTTTGGCTGATCTTGACAAAACTTTCTAAAATTGAGGCCTGCAAGCAGGGGAGTGTGGGAAACGAGGTTCTCGTACTTTCTGTCTCTCTGGTGTGGGGAGAACACAGAAGGACAGAGATGGTGCTGAACACCCACACAAGGTGTCCAACACACTTGAACCTGAAAGTGGGAAAAGGGTGTTTGTGAAAAGAGAGGAGAGAAAGAAGTCTCAGAAATTTTAAAAGCGGGAGTTGGAGTTGAAGCTCCAGATACAGACTCTCTAACCAGGTGCCTACAAGTCCCTGGGAGGAATCTTTTTCAGATGACTGTATACTCCAGATTGAAGATTGGTCTAGACTGTGATCGTGCAAAGGGATGCACACCCTCCAGCGAGCTTCCTCAGGGCACTCTGGACCTCATTGCTTCTCAGGCTGTGAATGACGGGGCTCAACAGGGGGCTCACCACACAGAAGAGCACAGAGACCAGGGTGTCCATGTCCAGCCTTCTCTGTGCCTGTCATAGTGGAAGTTGGCTGTTCCATAGAAGACCACCACGACAGTGAGGGGGGACACACAGGTGGAGAAGGCCTTCCTTCTGCCCTGGGCAGTGTGAATCCCCAGGATGGCCGCCATTATGAGTGCGTAGGAGCCTGCAGTAAAAGGCAGGGGCTCAGGCCCATGGTGGCAATGACAACGTGGAGCGCAGACTCCTTGACAGAAGTGTCTTAGCAGAAGAGCTTCAGGAGTAATGGGGTGTCACAGATAAAGTGGCTAAACTGGTGGGGCCCACACAGAGTGAGTGTGATGGCCAGCACCATGTGTGTGACAAAATTCACCAGCCCACACAGCCAGGACCCATCACCTGGCCAACACAGACTTTCACACTCATGATGACTGGGTACAGAGGAGGACGGCAGGCTGCCACACAGCAGTCATACTGGCCACACAGCCAGTATGAAGCCTTCTGTGCCAGCACTTGTAACAAAAAAGGAGATCTGGAAAAGGCAGCCCTCATAAGAAATGGCCTTCTTTCCCCAGAAGAAGTTCACCAGCAGTACTGGGAGGGTGGTGGATGTTTAGCAGACGTCCAAGAAGCTCAAATTGCTGAGGAAAAAGTACATTGGAGTGTGGAGAGCAGGACTGACCCTGGTGGCCACTATTATGAGCATGTTCCCCAGGAGAGTGGTCAGGTAAATGCCTTGAAAGAACCAGCCCTTTAGGTTGGAGTGGTTAGAAAATTTCAAGAAGATGAATTCAGTGACAAATGATTGATTGCTCGTTTCCAATGGTATCATAGCTACAAAACAGAGAAAAAAAGACCATGACTAGAAAGGACTGAGAGCACCCCAAACAGGCTTGTTAATCTGCAGCAACATGTCAAATAATATTGTATACAGAGATGCCTGGACTCTGGAAAGAGACACATAGGAGTGACTTTAGAGAGAGCATAACTTCTCACAGACTTTTGCATGGGTACTCTTTTGTAAGAATAAATGGAGACTTTGTCAAAATGCACAACCAGCTATCAACCCCTGTGTCTCATTAAATCTGCAGTATCTCCCTCCTAACACTGTGCTTCACTGTGATGACTTCTTTTTTGTATGTCTGTTATTTCAAGTAATAAGTTTTCATTGTGGAAAAATGAAGAAAATGCAGAAAGTTATTCAGAAGAATAGAACAGGTCACAAAATCAAAGCTCTCTTTGCATTCATCCCATTCTACCTCTATCTATCTTTAAAATATCCAAAGCAAAATTTCCCAATATTGTTGTACTCTATTTAGTTGTTTGCCTTGTAATCTTAATTTTCTAACATGAAATTAAGTTAATATCTCCCTTTTTATTGAACATAGAAACCTTCCATTCCATTTACTATCATAAATATTGGAATAGAAGCTTTCATACATATGTATCTGTGATCCTCTCTGATTATTTTTTAAAAGTAAAATTATAAGTCACATGCTTTTAAATACATTGATCCATTTTTTTCAGTAGAAACTTTTATTTTTTAAGTTTTATAAGATACAAGAAATTTTGACAAATAATATATACTTAGGTATTTTTCTTCTTTTGTATTATAAGATTTACCTCACCAAACATTACATTTCCTGAAAAAAAAATGATTGATACAATTACTGATTTTCTATCATGTTACCCATGCTAATCCGTGATCCATTGTTTTGAACTAAAATTTCTGTTTCTTTTTCAATCTTAAATGAAAAATATTATAGTAAAACAGTAGGTTCTTGGTCCAGATAGATGTGGATTGAAATCCATCTGTTGTTTACTAGATGTTGTTTGTAAAAAAGTCAGCTCATCTCTATTCCTCAGTTTGTTCCTTGCTTAATATATTAATGATGTCTATTTCACAACTGCTGAAAAAAGTTTTGAGATAATATAAGCTATGTGTCCAGCACATTACATTTACTCAATGCCTTTTATCAAGTTAGAAAATGTCTATCCATTTTTTACTAGTAGTTTTTTTTTTTTTTTTGGTGTATGTTTGCTGGGTTTTGAATTCAGAGCCTTATGCATACTAAGCATGCAATCTACCACTAGACTTTGCCCCTAGTTTCATTTAGTTATAGTTTTTATCATAAATAGATACTGAATTTTCTTATTTTCTCTGCATCTATTGAAATGATATATATTTTTTCTTATTTAGTCTGTTACTATGGAAATTCGTTTGATTGAATTTTTGAATATTGAAACAGCTTTGCATTCTGAAAGTGATCTCAATTGACTGTAATGTTATTTTTATTCTATATGGCTGAGTTGAGTTTGTTAATATTGTTCCCTGCTTGCTTTTGTGTATTCTATTTTCGCTGTTCTCCAGAGATAATCTATTTCTTGAAGAATTCTCAGCTGTATTCTACTGTTATTTTCAGTTAATGCATGTTAGTGGACTAGTGGGAAACAGGGAAGGGATTTCTGATGTTTCCAGGAAGCCCTGCCTTAGGTACTGTAAACTCAGTCACAGAAATATGGCCTTCACAGTGACCCACTTTCTAGCAATATGGCTGAGCCTAGTTCTTATTCCTCCCGATGTTACACATTTCGGCCTGTTCATTCCATAGCTACAAAGGTTTTTTGTTGAGTGTCCTAATGTAACAGTTTCTGTTACTCTTGCCCCTGAAGATTACAGCTTTTGTTCTATGCAAAAAATCAGAAAATGGGTCTGGGAGGAGTTTTGGCTGCTGTTGCTGCTCTTTATCCCTCCATGTATCCAAGAAATGATACCGTTAAAGACACTTTCTCCGAATACTTCCCTATCTTCCTGGGAGCATTTGGTGGAATCCATGGAGAAAAAGAAAAAAATACAAACATCTTATGTCTATAGCCCTCTGGGTCTTTATGCTCTTAAACCAGTCTATACTTAGTCTTTAGCAATCCATTAACTATTTTTTATTTGAGTTTTTTTTTTATAAATAAACTTCTATGTATCTAGTGGGTTCTCCCATAGTTAAAAAGATGCCTGGATTATTTTGGTTGCTTATCTCTCCCCAGATTTTGATTAGTTGTTTGCCTTATAATCTTCATCCCTAATAAAGTCAAGGAAAGTCATTAATTTGCATTTTCTTCTACTCTTTTTGGTAATTATAATGATGAAAACAACATACTTTCTCACTATTTCGATAGATACTCAAGGTGAAATTTGAAGTCTATACACTTACTCTTCAAAAATATTTAGTAATTTCTAATTTTGTTAAATATGTAGTTATTCTATTCAAAACAATCCCATTCCTAGCATATTTCCAAGGGAATTAATGCACAGTTCACAAAAATTCTTGTGCAAAGATTCATAATAACTCAAACAAATATTATGCCTTCAGCCGAAGGACAGAAGACAAATCACGGTTTATCATGCAGTGGAATAATTCAGTTACTTTAGAAACACAAATACTGGAACATTAATAACTTTGACAAATCTTAAAAAAATTTTTTGGGTGAAAGAAGCCAGATACAAAATATATACTGTATGTTTCCTTTATTTTTTTATTTATTTTTTTATTGTTGGTCGTTCAAAACATTACACAGTTCTTAATACATCATCTTTCACAGTTTGATTCAAGTGGGTTATGAACTCCCAACTTTACCCCGTATTCAGATTGCTGTATCACATCAGTTACCCTTCCATTGATTGACATATTGCTTTTCTAGTGTCTGATGTATTCTGCTGTCAGTCCTATTCTCTACTATCCCCCCTCTCCTCCCCTCCCCTTCCCTTTTCTCTCTCTACCCCTTCTACTGTAAATCATTTCTTCCATTTGTATTATCTTGTCTTACCCCTACTTTCCTCTTATATATCATTCTCACTCCCTTTACCTCCCACCTCTCATCCCTGTTTAATGTAAATCTTTTTCTCAAGCTCTTCATTCTTATCCTGCCCTTTTTTACTCCCCTTATATCAAAGGGGTCATTTGGTATTTGTTTTTTAACGATTAACTAGCTTCACTTAGCATAATCTGCTCTAATTCCATCCATTTCCCTCCAAATTCTATGATTTTGTCGTTCCTTAATGCAGAGTAATACTCCATTGTGTATAAATGCCACATTTTTTTTATCCATTCATCTATTGAAGGGCATCTAGGTTGGTTCGACAATCTTGCTATCGTGAATTGTGCTGCTATGAACATCGATGCAGCAGTGTCCCTGTAGCATGCTCTTTTTAAGTCTTTAGGGAATAGACCGAGAGTGGGAATAGCTGGGTCAAATGGTGGTTCCATTCCCAGCTTTCTAAGAAATCTCCATACTGCTTTCCAAATTGGCTGCACCAATTTGCAGTCCCACCAGCAATGAACAAGAGTGCCCTTTTCCCCGCATCCTCTCCAGCACTTATTGTTGTTTGACTTCCTAATGGCTGCCAATCTTACTGGGGTGAGATGGTATCTTAGGGTAGTTTTGATTTGCATTTCTCTGACTGCTAGCGATGGTGAGCATTTCTTCATTTACTTATTGATTGATTGTATGTCCTCCTCTGAGAAGCGTCTATTCAGGTTCTTGGCCCATTTATTGATTGGGTTTTTTGTTATCTTATTGTCTAATTTTTTGAGTTCTTTGTATATTCTGGTTATTAGGGCTCTATCTGAAGTGTGTGGATTAAAGATTTGTTCCCAGGATGTAGGCTCCCTATTTATCTCTCTTATTGTTTCTTTTGCTGAGGAAAAACTTTTTAGTTTAAGTAAGTCCCATTTGTTGATTCTAGTTGTTAACTCTTGCGCTATGGGTGTCCTATTGAGGAATTTGGGGCCCGATCCCACAGTATGTAGATCGTATCCAATTTTTCTTCTATCAGATGCTGTGTCTCTGATTTAATATCAAGCTCCTTGATCCACTTTGAGTTAACTTTTGTGCATGGTGAGAGATAAAGATTCAGATTCATTTTGATGCAAATGGATTTCCAGTTTTCCCAGCACCATTTGTTGAAGATGCTATCCTTCCTCCATTGCATGCTTTTAGCCCCTTTATCAAATATAAGACAGTTGTAGCTTTGTGGATTAGTCTCTGTGTCCTCTATTCTGTACCATTGGTCCACCCGCCTGTTTTGGTACCAGTACCATGCTGTTTTTGTTACTATTGCTCTGTAGTATATTTTGAAGTCTGGTATCGCTATACCACCTGATTCACACTTCCTGCTTAGCATTGTTTTTGCTATTCTGGGTCTTTTATTATTCCATATGAATTTCATGATTCTTTTATCTATTTCTACAAGAAATGCCGTTGGGATTTTGATTGGTATTGCATTGAACTTATAGAGAACTTTTGGTAATATCGTCATTTTGATGATGTTAGTTCTGCCTATCCATGAGTGGGGTATATTTCTCTATCTTCTAAGGTCTTCTTCTATGTCTTTCTTTAGGGTTCTGTAATTTTCATTATATAAATCTTTCACCTCTCTTGTTAGGTTGATTCCCAAGTATTTTATTTTTGGGGGGGATATTGTGAATGGAGTAGTTGTCCTCATTTCCGTTTCAGAGGATTTGTCGCTGATATACAGGAACGCCTTTGATTTGTGCGTGTTGACCTTATATCCTGCCACTTTGCTGAATTCATTTATTAGCTCTAGTAGCTTCTTTGTAGACCCTTTTGGGTCTGCTAGGTATAGGATCATATCATCTGCAAATAGTGATAATTTAAGTTCTTCTTTTTCTATTTTTATGCCTTTAATTTCTTTCGTCTGTCTAATTGCTCTGGCCAGTGTTTCAAGGACTATGTTGAACAGAAGTGGTGAGAGAGGGCATTTCTGTCTTATACCAGATCTTAGAGGGAATGCCTTCAATTTTTCTCTATTCAGAATGTTGCTGGCCTGTGGCTTATCATAGATTGCTTTTACAATGTTGAGGTATGTTCCGGTTATCCCTAATTTTTTTAGAGTTTTGAACATAAAGGGATGCTGAACTTTCTCGAATGCTTTTTCTGCATCTATCGAGATGATCATATGGTTCTTATTTTTAAGTCTATTGATGTGGTGAATAACATTTATTGATTTCCGTATATTGAACCAGCCTTGAATCCCAGGGATGAATCCTACTTGAACATGGTGTATAATTTTTTTGATATGTATTTGAATCCGATTCGCCAGAATTTTATTGAGGATTTTTGCGTCAAGGTTCATTAGAGATATTGGTCTGTAGTTTTCTTTCTTTGAAGTGTCTTTGTCTGGTTTCGGAATCAGGGTGATGTTGGCCTCATAGAATGAATTTGGAAGTTCTCCCTCTTTTTCTATTTCCTGAAATAGCTTGAAAAGTATTGGTGTTAGTTCCTCTTTAAAGGTTTTGTAAAACTCTGCTGTATACCCATTTGGTCCTGGGCTTTTCTTAGTTGGTAATCTTTTGATGGTTTCTTCTATTTCCTCTATTGTTATTGGTCTGTTTAGGTTGTCTATATCCTCCTGACTCAATCTGGGCAGATCATAAGACTTAAGGAATTTATCTATGCCTTCACTATCTTCTATTTTATTGGAGTATAAGGATTTAAAATAATTTCTGATTATTTTCTGTATTTCTGAAGTGTCTGTTGTGATATTGCCTTTTTCATCCCGTATGTTAGTAACTTGATTTCTCTCTCTTCTTCTCTTCGTTAGCATGGCTAAGTGCCTGTCGATTTTATTTATTTTTTCAAAGAACCAACTTTTGGTTTTGTCAATTTTTTCAATTGTTTCTTTTGTTTCAATTTCATTAATTTCAGCTCTGATTTTAATTATTTCTTGCCTTCTACTTCTTTTGCTGTTGTTTTGCTCTTCTTTTTCTAGGATTTTGAGATGAAGTAAAAGATCATTTATTTGTTGGTTTTTTCTTTTATTGAGGAATGAACTCCAAGCGATGAATATTCCTTTTAGAACTGCTTTCAATGTGTCCCATAGATTCCGATATGTTGTGTCTATGTTTTCATTTAACTCTAGGAAGTTTTTAATTTCCTCCTTGATGTCTTCTAAAACCCATTGATCATTCAGCATCCTATTGTTCATTCTCCAAGTGATGCTTAATGTTTCCTTCCTTCTTTTATCATTGATATTCAGTTTAATTCCATTATGATCAGATAAGATGCATGGTATTATCTCTACCCCTTTATATTGTCTAAGAGTTGCTTTGTGACATAATATGTGGTCTATTTTTGAGAAGGTTCCATGTGCTGCTGAGAAAAAGGTGTAACTACTTGATGTTGGGTGGTATAGTCTATATATGTCAATTAAGTCTAGGTTGTTAATTGTGTTATTGAGTTCTATAGTTTCCTTATTTAACTTTTTTTTGGAAGATCTGTCCAGTGGTGAGAAAGGTGTGTTGAAGTATCCCATGATTATTGTATGGTGATCTATTAGACTCTTGAACTTGAGAAGAGTTTGCTTGATGAACACAGCTGCACCATTATTTGGGGCATATATATTTATTATTGTTATGTCTTGTTGGTGTATGGTTCCCTTGAGCAGTATGAAGTGTCCTTCTTTATCCCTTTTAATTAACTTTGGCTTGAAATCTATTTTATTAGATATGAGTATAGACACTCCTGCTTGTTTCCGCAGTTCATATGAGTGGTATGATTTTTCCCAACCTTTCACCTTCAGTCTATGAATATCTTTTCCTATCAGATGCATCTCCTGTAGGCAGCATATTGTTGGGTCTTGTTTTGTGATCCATTCTACTAGCCTGTGTCTCTTAATTGGTGAGTTTAAGCCATTAAGATTTAACTGTTATTATTGAGATCTGGTTTGTTCTTCTAGCCATATTTGTTTATTGATGTTACTAAACCTAATTTGTTATTCTCTTTGACTACTTTCCCCCCTTTACTGTCCTACCTCCCATTGTTGGTTTTCAATGTCATTGTCCATTTCCTCTTCCTGTAATGTTTTGCAAAGGATTTTTTGAAGAGATGGTTTTCTGGCTGCGAATTCTTTTAACTTTTGTTTATCGTGGAAGGTTTTAATTTCATCTTCTATCCTGAAGCTTAATTTCGCCAAATACACGATTCTTGGTTGGAACCCATTTTCTTTCAGTGTTTGAAATATGTTATTCCAGGATCTTCTAGCTTTCAGAGTCTGTGTTGAGAGATCAGCTGTTATCCTGATTGGTTTGCCCCTAAATGTAATCTGCTTTCTTTCTCTTGCAGCTTTTAAAATTCTCTCCTTATTCTGTATGTTGGACATTTCATTATAATGTGTCTAGGTGTGGATCTCTTATGATTTTGCACATTCGGCGTCCTTTAGGCTTTCTAAGATTTGGGATTCTGTCTCATTCTTCAAGTCTGGGAAGTTTTCTCGTATTATTTCACTGAATAGACTGTTTATTCATTTGGTATGGAGCTCTGTGCCTTCTTGTATCCCAATGACTCTTAAATTTGGTCTTTTGATATTGTCCCATAATTCTTGGATGTTCTGCTTATGGTTTCTTAGCAGACTTGTTGAGCTGTCTATGTTCTTTTCCAGTTGAAATACTTTGTCTTCATTGTCTGATGTTCTCTCTTCTAAGTGATCTACTCTGCTGGTAGTATTCTCAATTGAGTTTTTAAGTTGGTTTATTGTTTCCTGCATTTCTAGGATTTCTATTTGTTTGTTTTATATTACCTCTATCTCCCTGTGAAATTGATTTCTTACTTCCTGGATTTGTTTGTCAATGTGATCTTTCATTGTCTGATTTTGCTGTCTCATGTCTTCCTTGAGACTCCAGATCATCTGAAGCATATATATCCTGATCTCTTTATCTGACATTCCATCTGTTGCAGCTATTACCTCTTCTAAAGTTGAGTTGACCTGCATTGCTTGTGGTCCTTTCTTTTCTTGTCTTTTCATGCTGCTCACGTTTCTTTCTGCTTGGTGAAACTGTTGTGTTTATGAGTTTTTCCCTCTTATTATTTATATTGCTCTTGTATAGTTGAAAAATCTCCCTTGCAAGGAGGGTAGTGGCTATGCTTCTTCTCTAGTTGGGGTGATCTCAATACCGCGCGGGCAGGCCGCTAGGCCTGCTCTGCCGGTTGTTCGCAGGTCTGCCCATGTGAAGAGTGGGGTAGCTGTGTCTGCGTGGTTAAGATCTGGGCGGGTGGTTTGGCTGTTCACCGAGCGAGAGCAGAACCTCCCGGGAGAGCCGATATGGCGGAGGCGTCTGCGGGTTTGGGCTGCCACTCTGCTCCGGGCCGCCGCCGCTTTCAAAAGCTGCTGGTGGTTGCGGGATTGGACCTCTGCGCCCGCCAGGGGGGGGCACCTGTAGAGCCGGGTAGCTGCGACCGCATGGTTAGGGACCGGGTGTGTGATGCCGCTGCTCCCAGAGCAAGCACTAGGCCTCCCAGGGGGAGCCTGGATGGCGGAGGCCGAATTCCGGTTTGGGCGGGGCGGGCCAAGTCGCTCCGGGTGTCCGCCGCTTGCAAAAACGGCTGCTGTTTACAGAAGTTGATTTCTGCACCCGCCGCTGGGCCACCTAACTATCCGGGTAGATGTGGCCACGTGTTTAGGGACCGGGTGGGTGATGCGGCTGCTCCTAGAGCGAGCAATAGGCCTCCCAGGCAAGCCTGGATGGCGGAGGCCGAATTCCGGTTTTGGCGGGGCAGGCCAAGTCGCTCCGCGGGTCCGCCGCTTTCAAAAACGGCTGCTGTTTACAGAAGATGATTTCTGCACCACCGCGGAGCCACCTGTGGAGCCGGGTAGCTGTGGCCGCGTAGTTAGGGACCGGGTGGGTGATGCGGCTCCCAGAGTGAGCACTAGGCCTCCCAGGGGAGCCTGGATGGCGGAGGCCGAATTCCGGTTTTGGCGGGGCGGGCCAAGTCGCTCCGGGTATCCGCCGCTTGCAAAAATGGCTGCTGTTTGCAGAAGTTGATTTCTGCCCCTGCCGCGGGGCCACCTGTCTAGTCGGGTAACTGTGGCCGCGTGGTTAGGAACCGGCAGAAATCTCAAAGAATATAGCAGGAATCTGCCATCTAAGGCTCATCTAGGCTCAGCTAGCTCAGAACACTTGGTTATCCTAATTGGTATAAATGGAAAGACCCTCACTATAGAGCTTCTCTGAGAGCTGCATCACACTGGGGTGGGAGGAGGGAGCCCATTTTCATATAGATGCACCCTGTTTCTATGGAGACTCCAGCTAGGCTTCAAGGGGCTGGTGGGATAGTACCAGTGGATGCTGCCAAGCCCTGGGTCATTCTGAGAAGCCTGCTACTTCAGGGGGAGGTGGCAGGGTATCAGCCTATGGGGCCAGGACTAGGCTCTGTGAAGTTGTGTCAGGCCTGATTTCTAAGCAAGGTACTTGGCAATAGAAATCTTGGAAAACGTCCCACCCCCCACCATGCCATGGGCCACAAGAGAGCCCAGGTGTGTCTCTGGAAGCCAGGCTTGAGTATGAGCATGGATATCAATGATTGCAGAGTATCAACAATAGGAGACAATAAATCTCTTTCAGGTGAGTGCAGACTGAAAACAGGGATATCTGGAGGGAGATAGACTGGTTTTAGAAAATCATCAGTTGTCTAGGTCTAGAACACGTAGATAGACCCACTCATGGAATTGTGCATGTGAGTCCAAGGAGCAGGGATCGATAACTGTGACACCTGGTTCCCCAGGTTTTAGACACACCTGTTTAGTTCAAAAGAGTGACCTGAGTCCTAAAACAAGATCAAAATGAAGTGGTCTGTATCTGAAGACGTGCTGTGTTGAAGGTGGGAGAAAATCTCTAAAGCCCTCATGGAGAAGGATATGGAGAACTTTAAAGTCCATGTTGAAGAGGACACGGTAAAGAAAACAAATCAGTTTGGGCAGGCTGGCTAGCTGGTGGAATCACTCAGGAAAACAGGAATATGTGAGGAATAGCAGATGTAGAGGAGGCTTTAGTGGATTTGATTTGAGTAATGTTGAATGTGAGTTATCTGTGAGATAATCACGTGGAAATGCCCTTCACAGACAGCCTAAAACTGCAGGTGTGGATTTGGGAGTCATTGTCTTGAAGGCAACTGTTACAGCAAAGGGTGAATATGAAATCCCCCAGGAGAATAGAGAAAGTAGAGAAGGAAATAGAGAAAGTAGGGATTCTTGTGATACTTGGTGTTCACGAAAATTGTAGTAAAAGTTTATCCAGAAATGAATAAAAAAACCACACTATCTACTTCAGTTGTAGTTATCGCTTTCTCTAAATAATTTCCCTGAATAAGAGGTTACCTTATTAGCATTGATTTACAATAAATAAACTTTGAAATGGAGCTGGAAGCTACATGTACTTGACATTTCTTACGTTCTCTGTTTTCTCTATCAACTACCTGGATGAACTTCAAGTCATTGAGAAATCAGTAACATGTACTTTCTTTTAACTCCCCATATCAAAAAGATCAATATGACAATCTCTTTTATAGGTAGATATCTAGATGTTTTCAGAAAAAGAAATAAAATTCCACATAGAAGTCAGTTCCAGCAGATTTTACTATGGGAAATTGGTACATGGTCTGTGGATGTGTAAAAGAGAAAACTCAAGGTAAATGTTCAGGGATTTAAAAATACAATCTCTGAAGTTGTGCATACTACTATTGTAAAGGTCTTAAATATAAAGGTAAGTTCAGGAGGGACAATTTCATGGCGCATTAAAAAAATCTCCCAATGTATGTTTCTATAAGTTTATCTACATATAAATTTTTCCTTGCTTTTAATGGCTAATTTCTTGTAGGTCACGGGTGTGGGGTAGGGTGAAAGATGATACCCAAACAATTTTTCTTATCCTCTATGGTCTTTATTAATGTAGGGCATTAGATTGAATCATCATCATGGTCACCATTAGAATCCATTATTAACAATCATAACTCATGAATGACACTTTGTGACACCATATGTACTTGCTCCTTAGAATTTAGATAATGCAGCATAGGAATTAGATCAACTTAATAGTAAACCCTCTGCTCTGCAATAATAATAACCATAATCATCATAATTATCTAGGGCATATTTCATAGAAAAATAATTTGAGTGTGAGTCTTCTTAGATTGCTTCAATACACATAAATGCCTGACTTTCAAAACCTTGTTTAATGTAGTTTAAAAGTGGCATGTTTTCTGTAAAAATTAGATTGAATTTCGGATAATCCATTCTATCAAATCTCAGTATATTTCTTTGAGAAGATGAATTTTTACATACCTGAATCCAATCAGGATTTTTCAAATTGAGTAATGAATAGAGACACACATTAGATAAAAATACCTAACACTTATTAAATGCCTATAAGACTTTTACATGCATTAACTTATTTGGTTTACACAACAAGCTATAAGATAACCTATTATCTTCATTTTACAGAAAAATGAATTGAAATTAATGCACAATATATTAATGCAAGTAGGAAAACATCAATGAATCCCTTTAATTTGCATAATGTACATTAATTTGTACATTTAATATGTATTAACAGTTATGATTTAGGAAACAAAAAAGAAATTGACTCAGAAAATTTATCATGTAATAACTATTATTTGTAGTGATACTTTGTTACCTGATGATAATACAATATATTAGTAAACTCTCTTATTATCTTCAATGCCCAGACATTCTTGTCTTTGGTTCTAACAATTCATTGCACATGATTAATAGGCCAACACAGCTTTAATTAAAATTCCAAATCTCAGGGCCTTAAGAAGCTTAAAGTATTTAAATTTCAATAGAACGTCAGTGCTTCAGTTAAGCCCAACTAATTTTAAAATCTAAATATAAACAAAATAAAATAAATAAGTCTAGATTCTTAAAAGAATAACTTTTTTCTTTTTCTTTTTTTTTTTTTTTTGCTTTGGCAATAAATGAAATGTTTTGCTGACTAACCTTAGGGATTCATTTCCTCAAATGAAAAAAAAATGGGCATAACGAAAATGAGGAAGAATGGTGTGATCATGAAAACCCTTCTGCACATCAGGGAAACAATGATTCCTATTTGATCTCAATAGCACAAGCAATGATTAAAATTTTTAAATCCAATCTTCATGTTGCCCAGTAAGTTGCTTAAAACACACACACACACACACACACACACACACACACACACACACACAGTACAAGGTCAATTTATACAGAAAAAAATATCTGAATGATTTCAGGTGCTTGTGGCAATGTGAATTTATTACTGTGAAATCTATGAGCTATCTGGCCTGGCCCAGAGTTGTCCTCATATCCTTCCATGTGGTGTGGGTGCTTGGAGCCCAGGGAAAGACCAGAGGTCATTGTGCAGAACAGTTGGCCTCAGTCAGTGAGTTCCAAGTGTTCCCAGTGATACTAGTCCAAGGACACACTTTGGGGGAGGCTGGGCTCTTTCACCTAACATGCAGGGATGCCCTTACCCCTAACTGGTAGGTTTGAAATTTTAACAAATTCACCAGGAAAAAGCCTCCCTCCTGTCTTGGAGATTCAGCACTCAATTCAGCATTTAACATCTCTTTCAGTTCTGTTTTTTGGGGGCTGGGGTGTAGGGGGGCAGTTACGGAAATTGAACTCAGGGACTTGACCACTGAGCCACATCCCCAGCCCTATTTTATATTTTATTTAGAGACAGGGTCTCACTGAGTTTCTTGGTGCCTTGTTTTTGCTGAGGCTGTCTTTGAACTCACTATCCTCCTGCCTCAGCCTCCTGAGCTGCTGGGTTATAGGCGTGCACCACTGTGCCAGCTCTTTCAGTTCTTTTTATTCACCTGTGCTTCTTCTAGCATAAATGGGAAAGGGAAGAAAAATTATAACCTTTCATGATATGTCAGAGCCTTCTAGTTATAAAATTCTTCAAAATAAAAATTCTCTTTTCCATTTAGGATTTTAAAATTTCTTTTCTTTGTAGTGGTTAGTTTCAATTCAAACAAATTTTGTTCCTATACAGGGTCTAATTTAGTCCTAAGCCAGATCTACTAAGAAACCCAAAGAGGATAAGATCTGATCCCTGTCCTGCTGCGCCCCTTCCCTGACTCAGGCAATGGCAAGGCCCTACTGAGGTGGATGGTGCAAGGCGTCCATCCTCTGGAGGAGCGCAGTATGTTTCTGGGAATGGCCTGATTTGTTTTTGTATTCCTTTAATAAGTATAGTTTTGATTTCTCATATGACCATTAAGTATAAAGGAAAAATCATGACTTTCCCAATTAATGCAACTACTTCTAAAGCATAGATCTGTTTGCTCTAAATGCCATGATTCAGCTGTGGAGTGTAAATTGTTAATGTCTAAAGAAAAACTCCCTGTATTCCTGTCAAGGAAGTTTTTGAGAAATTAAATTAAAATCTAGAGAAATAAAATTAATGTTAAGAAGATAGATTAGTGCTTAGTACTGGGCAACTTGTTCTTGTTCCTGTGCACAATGATTTGTGCTCTTACTTTTGTTTGATTTCAAGTAATAACAAATCAACTACTTGCCGTAACCATGGAACCGGTTCCAGTCAGTAAGTCAAAAAAGAATAGTCAAGGTATAGGCCAATAGTTTGGGACATTTGTAACTAATATTAAAAGTTAACTAAGCAGAAACAGCTCAAAGCAAAACTCGAACTGAAAGTACAAATGCTTGCTTATGCATAAGCCAAGATACATTCTTCTATTCTAATTGTAGCTCCGTAATATTTTGTTTTGTTTGAATAATGATTCCTGTTTCGTAATGACAAAGTACTGTAAGCCTGCCAGAATGAAAAGTATATATGATAAACTTCAAAAGTAAAGATTGCGATCAACATCTTCACTTTGGTGTCTGTGTTGTTTCTCCACCCCCTTTTTCGCCAACTCCTCACTATCAATTCGTCTCCTGAGACCCGCTGTTGGAGCTGGTCTCCGACACTGTCCTTCAACCAACTTACAATCCAATGGGAAGATGAACGCAATATGTTGAGGAAACTTGGTAACAATTCTATGTAATCTACAAATTATCATTATTTTCCCTTAGTGTTTGCTTGGGCAACTCTGGCAATGGAGCACTTAATACTTGTCAAAGCCCCTCATTCCATCTTGAATATGCGCTTCTCCAGGTCTTAGTTGGGCCTCTCAATTGTGTTCTAAACACTAGGGCAACACCTTGTGTAAATGTGCACTCAGTAAAGGTTTGAAGAATGAAGAAGGTCTCTCAAGTACAACCATGGAGCAGAGTTTTTTAAAAGATACTTTAAAGACGGTACTGTATGGGACTTAAAGGATCTAACAGAGACTTGACAGAGGCGAGAGGACATTTCTGTTCAGTTGTTCTGGTGCAGATATCTTGCTGAGAAAAATAAAGCCTCTGTGGGCATAAGTGAGGCTACATAGCCCAGCGGCTTTTGAGGAACTCAGTGTCTCCTGTCTCCTAAACATATCCCTTATGGAGAACATCAGCTCAGTTCCCACAGAACAAGCAGCTCTGCATCTTTCTTTCCCAATCAGTCATCTCAAAGTCAGGTGACCGAGAATGAAGTCACTTATGAGTGACCCTAAAATATAATATTTCTAAAGGAGGGGGGTTGTGTATGAAGTAGATTACTCACAAGCTGCAGCGATTTATTACAGTTAATAAATTGCTTGCAACTCCCCTCCCCAATCATCCATATGTTGTAAGATAAAGATGAAAACCCCTAGTTAGTGAATGAATACGTTTCTAAACATAACTTTTTCTACAATAATGACTTTTACTTAAACAGATATTTTGGTAGGTCTATTGTTATGCTATATTGTATCATAATGGGAATGTGTCCCTATACTTTCTCCCTAAAAATTATTCCTTTCTGTCCTGTTCATTAAAAGCAGAGGATTAACACTAAGCATTATCTATTGTTTACCATAAGTAATTTTCCACACTCATCATCTCACTTAAGGAATTTAGTAATCCCAGGGTTTCTGGTTATGTTTTGGGTTTTCTTCCAGTACTGGAGGCATCATGCTAAATCCCTCAGGTTTTGTGATAACATCTGAAGTTATTTCTACTCTGGCAATACAAGTAGTATTGTGGAAACTTAGACACACATAGAAAAGGTGCTACGATAGGTCATTACATAAATGCCATCAAAATGGTAATGAAAATATGTACAATATTCTGTAATATGTTTTTAAGGTGTAGGTATATCCTAATTCTGGAATAGTGTTTTTGAAAATTGTGATGGTAAATAAACTACTTTCCAGAAACTCTCACAGAGAGGCATAGATTTCTGGTTTTTGTGTGGCCCTTGCTGCTCTCCATACTAGCACCTGGGCTGCAAAGAAAGCTCTTGGTAAAACTGGCTGTTGGTCTCTATTCACCAGAAAACGGACCTGTTATTCTGAGAGTTGCCTGTCGCATATCTGGGGCCTCATGAAGGAGTCAAAATTCTCTGATCTCTCACAATTCATTTTCCTGTGATGGACATTTATAGAGGTCTGGGGCCGACCTGTTGGGAATATGCATCGTGCCTTTCCTCTGCAGCTGCTATGGAACTCGTCAGTGTGAAAACATAACTCAAGGGCAACGGCTTGAGTCCAACTGCAACAATGGAGAGCAGTTAATTCGCTGTTGGATTCATTAATGTCTTGGCAATCACCTGTTCCCAGCATGCAGCGAGAAGATTAGCTTCCTCTCTCTTCTGGGATGTGGGTGAGCGAAGTTCAGAGTGAGATTTCTGCTAAGAAGTTGTGGGTGGCTGAAACCTCAAGACTGCCTTCCTTTCCCACTAGGGAGAGAAGGGGTCAGGGTGGGTGTACACTTATGGGGATGGATTTCGCAAGGCATATGAAGTTTTTCCTTCATGTTACATACTTTGCCAGAGGGACAGATATCAGAAGCCACAATATTAAAAGCATCCTCACTATCTTCAATTCATCCACTCCTGCTAAGGGCTGATTCCTTACCAAACCCTGTATGACTTCGTGCCCCTTAATTTTATGATTCTGCTGATGCTCAGGACCTGGTGAAGAAATTGTTTGCTATGGATTTTAAAAGTAGGGGAAAAAAAAGAGTCATCAAAAAGCTCTTTCGGGCACAGATGGGGAAAAGACAACAAGCTTGAAAGTCTTGTAGTATTTTACTGCACAAAAATAATAATAAAAGTATTAGATAAAGAGGTAAGTCTCTAAAACTTAAAATTTCCCATAATACAATGGGGTTTTCCTCATGCTTAGGAGAGACACATTAACAGTACTTCTAAAAGATTTTAGAATGATTAGCCATCAGGGAAAGGCAAAGCTAAAGCACATTTGATGAAGCACTTCACACATTTCAGGGTCGTCACAATAAAAGGAATGATAATGATGTGTTGTTAAGGGAGTGAGGAAATCAGAAGCTTAATTCACCACTCTTAATAATAAGGTAAGCTGGTTCCACTGGTCTGAAAATGATCTGGAACTACTTCAGAAAGATAAATATGGAGTTAATGATCCACCTCTTCTACTCCTACTTACAAACTTAAGATAAATAAAAAAGTTGTCCACCAATGATTTGTACATGAATGTTCATATAATGTTCATATTATATATAATGTTCATATTATATATATACGAATCTTATTCATATTAGTGAAAAAGTGAAAATTACCAGGCAGGTCTGTGATGTAGCTACTCAAGAAGCTGAGGCAGGAGGATCACAAATTCAGGGACAACCTGGGCAAATTTGCAAGACCCTGTCTCAAAACAAAATTTTTAAAAGTGTTGGGCTTTGGCTTAGTGGTAGAACATTGTTTAGTGTGCAGGAGGCTCCGGGTTCAATCTACAGTACGACACCCACACAGACAAAAAGTAAAAATTACTATGCAGTGAGAAATGAACAAAGAAATGTGGCATTTTCATAAGATTGAAATCAGTCACAATAAAGAGGAATAAACTAAAATATTTATAATATTTATACAAGCTACAATATAAATGAAAATTGCAAACATCCTAAGTGAAAGGAGTCAGATCCAAAAGGCATATATGGTATTACTGCATTAAAAATATCCACAGAAACTCGAGTGTATACATGGGTCTTTCCACATGTGAAAGAGAAACACAGAAATGGTGTTTATTTAAAACTTAGAATCAAGATCCATTAGGAAAATGCAAGTCAAAGTCACATTGCACATAGCACTTCACATTCACTAGTGTTGGCTAGAGCTGCAATATTGGGAGAAAGGAGATTGACTGCTTTGGATATAGGCTTTTTTTGGAGAGAAAAAGTAATAAAAATATTCTGAAATACCTGTGGATTAGAGAACCCAAGTGAGGTCACATTGTGTCCACATACTTAGCACAGTGTGCTTCCCCTGGTTGGAGGGGAACCACAGTGGTCATGAGACACTGTGTACAAAGAGAGCGCTCTTGTAATTGCTGCTGAAGAATTCACATATTTTTACAACTAAGACATATCCTAGAATGAAACCATCATCTAGTTCTAATCACACTATACAGTCTGTCTCCCAGCCAGCTTCCTCAGGGCACTCTGGACCTCGTTGCTTCTCAGGCTGTGAATGATGGGCTTCAACATGGGGGTCACCACACAGAAGAGCACAGAGATCAGGGTGTTCATGTCCAGCCTTCTCTGGGCCTGTCATAGTGGAAGTTGGCTGTTCCATAGAAGACCACCACGACAGTGAGGGAGGACGCACAGGTGGAGAAGGCCTTCCTCCTGCCCTGGGCAGAGGGAATCCCCAGGATGGCCGCCATAATGAGTGTGTAGGAGCCTGCAGTAAAAAGGCAGGGGCTCAGGCCCATGGTGGCACTTACAACGTGGAGCGCAGACTACTTGACAGAGGTGTCTGAGCAGGAGAGCTTCAGGAGCAATGGGGTGTCACAGGGAAAGTGGCTGATCTGGTGGGGCCCACACAGAGTGAGTGTGTTGGCCAGCACCGTGTGTGTGACCATATTCACCAGCCCACACATCCAGGACCCAGTCACCGGGCCAACATTGACCTTCACACTCATGATGACTGTGTACTGAGGAGGACGGCACATGGCCACACAGCAGTCATACTGCCCACACAGCCAGTAAGAAGCCTTCTGTGCAAGCACTTGTCACCAAGAAGAAGATCTGGGAAAGGCAGCCCTCATAAGAAATGGCCTTCTTCTCCCAGAAGAAGTTCACCAGCAGTACTGGGATGGTGGTGGATGTGTAGCTGACGTCTAAAAAGCTCAAATTACTGAGGAAAGAGTACATTAGAGTGTGGAGAGCAGGACTGACTTTGGTGGTCACTATTATTAGCATGTTCCCCAGGAGAGTGGTCAGGTAAATGACCAGAAAGAGCAGGAAGAACCAGCCCTGTAGGTTGAAGTTGTTGGAAAATTTCAAGAAGATGAATTCAGTGACAAATGATTGATTGCTCATTTCCAATGTTGTCATAGCTACAAAACAGAGAAAAAGAGACCATGATGAGAATGGCATGAGAGCACCCCAAACAGGCTTGTTAATCTGCAGCAACATGGCCAATAATATCGAATAAAAAGCAGCCTGGAGACTGATAATGTGTGGGACTGGTCTCAGGAAATCAGACCCATGGAGCTGCACACATTTGCAGGGGTGATGGTGGGTGGGAGTAACCAGAGAATTTCTAGAAGCCAACAGAAAGGCATTCGACCTCATCATAGTGTGAAGTAATTTTTCACTGTCTCAGTAATCTCTGTCTCCTGTTGACCTTTTATGTAAACATAGGATTTTTGGAGAAGTTCATTTTCATTGCGAATGTTAAGAAAAAAATTTACAAAGCAGAGTCATCATCTGCAGAAGCAGTCGGTGTTGCCTTCAGTGTTTTCCAATGTAGAGTTTTTCTCATTTTACATAAATCTTGATCTCTGTGTTCAGAAAGGCAGAAGTTAACTATTCCTGTACAATGCTGAAATTATCAGGGCCAGAACAAATTAGAGGAAAGAAGTTGATGAAGTGGGGTTGGACTGGCTATCTTAAGTATACAGGGAAGATCAGTGGAGTAGAAAGAGAATGAGAGAGCAGAGAGGTTTTGGAAGGGAGGAAATGTGTAAGGTCTTATGCAGATCATGTTATGTGCACATGGAAGTCTATCACAGGGGACTGCACCTGTATGTATATGTAAAAAGCACCAGTCAGAAATTAACAGATAAATGACCCAAAGAAAGATCAGTAGAGAAAGGAATATGGGGGCGGGAAGAGAAGTGAGATGGGGGGTGGGGACTGAATGGAGTAAATCAGATTCCATGCACATAGGATCTTTTCCAAATCAACCAAACTTCTATGCATAACTATTATGCTCTAATAAAAAAATTAAGAAGATGACATGATCCTATCAGCAAAGAGTGAAATTTGAATTCTT
Organism: Ictidomys tridecemlineatus; assembly: GCF_052094955.1. Taxonomy (NCBI): domain Eukaryota; kingdom Metazoa; phylum Chordata; class Mammalia; order Rodentia; family Sciuridae; genus Ictidomys; species Ictidomys tridecemlineatus. Next base: position 41,026 of record NW_027521128.1, on the reverse strand, counting down.
CTTGACCTATTTGTATACCTTTAATTTCTTTCTTTTGTCCAACGGCTCTGGCAATTTCAAGGATGAAGTTGAATAGAAGTTGTGAAAGAGGGGGCACCCTGTATTCTTCCAGTTTTTAGAGTGAATGCTTTCAACCTTTCTCTACTTAGAATGATGCTGCCTTGGGTTTAGCATAGATATCTTTTACAATGCTTTTACAAAGTTCCTTCTGTCACTAGTGTTTCTACTGTTTTGACCGATAGGAGTGCTATATTTTGTAAAATGCTTTTTCTGCATCTATTGAGATGATCAATAAGCTTACATCTCTCTTAAATAAACTTAATCTCTCCCCTTTGGCTAAACATTCAGATCATCTCCAGTCCTATAAATATTTTAATGAACATTTTCTTCCATAAACATATGTGACCATTTCGAATTATCTCTTCAGAATAAAATTTAAATCTGACATAAAAGAATTTGTTCTGCAGTTTCTATTTAAAACTAGCTCATGGGAGACATTATATTAAGTGAAATAAGCCAAACACATAAAGAGAAATAGCAGTTTTTCACTTCTTAGTGGAAGCTAAAAAGTTGATCTCAGAGAAGTAGGGAGTAGAGCGGTGGTTATTGGAGCCTGGGAGAGAATCACAAAAATCATTGTGAGTCTGATTTCTCAAAGACGCATGTGAAGGACTGCCTGAAACATGCCCTCTGAGTGTGGTCGGTAAAAAAAATAAGAATGGACTTCTAACAGGGTCCTCAGAAAATCTCTCTTCTCTCCTCAGTGGGCAGCAGGAGGTCCAAGGGTCTGGCTGCCTAGGAGCTAGCTGTGGTGTGTAAATGGACAGGACCAGGACAGCTGCAGAATCTCAATAATCACTAGTAGACCACATTCTAGGTGAGGGCAGGCTGGAAACAGGCCATCCAGAAGGAAATGGCTTGAGCTCTGAAAATGACATTATCTGTGGATTTAGAAAACCGTTGTGCGTCCAATCCACTCATAACACCTACTCTCTGGGTCAGTCCACGGTAGCCACAATAACCACAGGCCTGACCAGAAAAACCTGGAGTGGGAGATGCACTTTGGCCTCCTGGATTAGAGGGTTGGTCTGGGGCCAGCTGACCCATTGCTGCCGGCCTGAGATGAGGTGGGACACCGAGGTGGAAGGGAACAAGGGGAAAAGCATTCCTAGCTCATGGCAGCTAGAAGGTTAAGGCGGGGAGGGGACAGGAGGAGACAGTTCGCAGGGGACAAGATGTGATTCCCCAGGGCATGTCCCTGGTCACACTCCACCTGCCCACACTCCTCTCAGTACAGTGGGCCTTTCAGATAATTAATCCAAAAAATGAATGGATTCACAGATTAGGTCACAAGTCTCACAGTCTAATCATTTCACCTCTGAACACTGCTACTGTGGCTGACCCTGAGCTTTTGGTGGGGGATATTTTATTTCTAAGCCATAATAGTACCTACAGAACATGTGCTTTGGTTAGAATTCCTTCATGTATTCTGGGAGAGTAATCAGGTGCCAAAACAAGATTAAAAGATAATATCTGGTAACTAAAGATGTGACATTTGGAGCTTGGGGAAAAGCTCTGAAGAGGATCCCTGGGTGGAGCACTTTAAAGTCTTGGTGAGGAGGACACAAGAGGGGACGTGGTCTGTGGGGTAGTTGAGTGGCAGTGGGATCACTCATTAAAACATTAAATAAATGAGAAGGAGCGTGCCTGGGGCCAGGAAAGGAGGAAAGGAGGTTGGGCCTGGAGTCTAGGTACCTGTGGAGTCTCTCCAAGGAGATTCCAGGAGGCAGCTGGACAGGTTCCCAGGAGATAGGCCTGGGAGTCATGGCTTAGAGTGACTGTGGAAGTCACAGGAGCTCATAAAGCCAAAAAAGAGCAGAGAGAAGAGAGAGGGCTTGTTGGACTGTGCGGAAAAGGAAGTGTCCAGAAGGAGGCTCACCAGCTATCAGCAATTATTCTGCACCACAGTGTCAAAGATCTGCTCTCTGTACCAGGCCTTCTGCACCCCAGTCTAAAACCTCTGCTCTCTATACCAGTCCTTCTGTACCCCAGTCTCAAACCTCTGCTCCCTGCAACAATCTTTCTCCAACCCAGTCTCCAAGTTCTGCTCTCTGAAACACTCCTTCTGCACCCCAGTCGCGAACATCTACTCTCTGCAACACTCCTTCTGCACCTCAGTCTGAAATATCTGCTCTCTGCAACAATCATTCTGAACCCCAGTCTCCAAGCTCTGCTCTCTGTAAAAGTCCTTCAACACCTCACTCTCCAAACTCTTCTCTCTATAATATCCTTCTGCACAACAGTTTCAAAACTGTGATATCTGTAACAGGCCTTCTGCACCCCAGTCTCCAACCTCTGCTCTCTTCAAGAATCCTTCTGCACCCCAGTCTCCAAGTTCTGCTCTCTGAAAGAGTCTTTCTGCACCCCAATCTCCAACATCTGCTCTCTGTAACAGTCCTTCTGCACCCTAGTCTCCAAACTCTGCTCTCTGTAACAGGCCTTCAGCACCCCATTCTCTAACCTCTGCTCTCTGTAACAGGCCTTTTTCACACCAGTCTCCAACTTCTACTCTCTGAAACGATCATTCTGCACCTCAGTCTCCAACCTCTGCTCTCTGTAACAGTCCTTCTGCCCTCAGTCTCCAACCTCTGCTCTCTGTAAGATCCTTCTGCACCCCAGTCTCCAAACTCTGCTCTCTGTAACACTCCTTCTGCACCCCAGTATCCAAACTCTGCTCACTGTAACAAACCTTCTGCACCTCAGTCTCACAAATCTGCTCTCTGCAACAGTTCTTCTGCACCCCAGTATCCAACCTCTGTTCTCTGCAACAGTCTTTCTGCACCCCAGTCTCCAACCTCTGCTCTCTGTAAAAGTCCTTCTATACCGCAGTCTCCAAACTGTGCTCTCTGTAACGGTCGTTCCGCACCCCAGTCTACAATCTTTGCTTTGTGTATCAGTCGTTCTGCAACCCAGTCTCCAAACTCTGCTCTCTATAACAGTCCGTCTGCACCTCATTCTTCAACCTATGCTCTCTGAAACAGTCTTCTGCACCCCAGTCTTAAATCTATGCTCTCTGCAACATTTCTTCTGCAACCCAGTCTCCAACCTGTGCTCTCTGTAACTGTCTTTCTGCACCCCAGTCTTTAACCTCTGCTCTCTGTAAGACCATTCTGCACCTCAGTCTCCAACCTCTGCTCTCTGTAATGATACTTCTGCACCCCAGTCTTTAAACTCTGCTCTCTGTAACAGTCCTTCTGCACCTAAGTTTCTAAACTCTGCTCTCTCTAACAATCTTTCTGCAACTCAGTCTCCAACCTCTGCTCTCTGTAACAGTCTTTCTGCACCTCAGTATCCAACCTCTGCTCTCTGTAACGATCTTTCTGCACCTCAGTCTTCAACCAATGCTCTCTGTAACAGGCCTTCTTCACCGCAGTCTCCAACCTCTGCTCTCTGTAACAGTTCTTCTGCACCCCTGTCTCCAAGCTCTACTCTCTGAAACAGTCCTGCTGCACCCACATCAAAACTCTGCACTCTATAACAATCTTTCTGAACCCCAGTCTTAAAACTCTGCTCTCTTTAACAGTTTTTCTGAACTAGAATGTCCAAACTCTGCTCTCTGTAACACTTTTTATGCACCCCAGTCTCCATCCTCTGCTCTCTGTAAGAATCCTTCTGCACCGCAGTCTCCAACCTCTGCTCTCTGTAAAAGTTCTTCTGCACCTCAGTCTCCAAACTCTGCTCTCTGTAACAGTCCTTCTGCACCACAGTCTCCAACATCTCCTCTCTGCAATGGTCTTTCTGCATCGGTGTCCAAACTCTGCTCTCTGTAACAATCCTTCTGTACCGCAGTCTCCAACCTCTTCTCTCTGTAACGGTCCTTCTGCACCCCAATTGCCAACCTCTTCTTTCTGTAATAGTCCTTCTGCCCCTCAGACTACAATTTATGCTCTCTGTAACAGTCCTTCTGCAACTCAGTCTAAAACCTCTGCTCTCTGCAACGATCCTTCTGTACCCCAGACTCGGAACTGTGCTATATGTAATAGTCCTTCTGCACCCCAGTCTCAGACCTCTGCTCTCTGTAAAAGGCCTTCTGCACTTCAGTTTCCAAACTCTGCTCTCTGTAACAGGCCTTTTGCACTCCAGTCTCCAACCTCTTCACTCTGAAACAATTTTCTGCACCTCAGTTTCTAAACACTACTCTCTGCAACAGTCTTTCTGCACCCTAGTCTCCAACCTCTGCTCTCTGTAAGATTCTTCTTCGCGCAGTCTCCAACCTCTGCTCTCTGTAACAGTCCATATGCACCTCAGTATCCAACCTCTGCTCTCTGTAACAATCTTCTGCACCTAAATCTCCAACCTCAGCTCTCTTCATCGGTCCTTCTTCACCCCAGTCTCCAAACTCTCTTCTCTGCTACAGTTTTTCTGCACCCCCGTCTCCAACCTCTGCTTTCTGTATCAGTTCTTCTGTACCCCAGTCTCCAAACTCTGCTCTCTGTAACAGTCCTTATGCACCTCAGTCTACAACCTCTGCTCTCTGTAACAGTTCTTCTGCACCCTAGTCTCCAACCTGTGCTCTCTGTAACTGTCCTTCTGCACCCCAATATCCAACATCTGCTCTCTGTAAGTATCGTTTTTCACCAAAGTCTCCATCCTCTACTCTCTGCAATGATCCTTCTGCACCCTAGTCTTCAACCTCTGCTCTCTGTAACAGTCCTTATGCAGCTCAGTCTCAACCTATGCTCTGTCTAAGATCCTTCTGCACACCAGTCTACAACATCTGCTCTCTGAAAGGATCCTTTAGAACCCCAGTCTCCAACCTCTGCTCCCTGTAACAGTCCTTCTGTACAGCAGTCTCCAAACTCTGCTCTCTGTAAAGGTCCTTCTACAACCCAGTCTCTAACCTCTACTTTTTTTATTAGTTCTTCTGCACCCCAGTCTTGAAACTCTGCTCTCTGTAACAGTTCTTCTGCACACCAATCTAAAAACTCTGCTCTCTGTAACACACCTTCTGCACTCCAGTTTCCACCCTCTGATCTGTGTAACAATTCGTCTGGACAGCAGTCTACAACCTCTGCTCTCTACAACATTCTTTCTGCTCCTAAGTCTCCAAACTCTGCTCTCTGTAACAGACCTTCTGCACCCGAGTCTCCAAACTCTGCTCTCTGTAACAGGCCTTCGGCACCCCAGTCTTATAACTCTGCTCTCTTTAACAGGCCTTCTGCACCCAAGTCTCCAACATCTCCTCTCTGCAATGGTCCTTCTGCACCTTAGTCTCCAAACTCTGCTCTCTGTAACAGTCCTTCTGTACCGCAGTCTTCAAACTCTTCTCTCTGTAACGGTCCTTCTGCACCCCAATTGCCAACTTTTTCTTTTTGTAATAGTCCTTCTGCCCCTCAGACTACAACTTATGCTCTCTGTAACAGTCCTTTTGCACCCCAGTCTCAGACCTCTGCTCTCTGTAAAAGGCCTTCTGCACCCCAGTCTCCATACTCTGCTCTCTGTAACAGTCCTTCTGCACACCAGGATCGAACATCTGCTCTCTGCAACAGTCCTTATGCACCTCAGTCTGAAAACGCTGCTATCTTCAAAAATCCTTCTGAATTTCAGTCTTAAACCTCTGCTCTTGTAACACTCCTTATGCACCTGTGTCTGCAAAATGCTCTCTGTATGATCCTCTGCAACCAAGTCTCGAATCTGTGCTATCTGTAACAGTACTTCTGCACCCCAGTCTCCAACCTCTGCTCTCTGCAATAGTCCTTCTTAACACCAGTCTCCAACCTCTTCTCTCTGTAAGATCCTTCTACACCACAGTATCCAACTTTTCTCTCTGTAACAGTCCTTGTGCACCCCAGTCTCCAACCTATGCTCTATGCAACAGTCCTTCTGCACCCTGTTCTCCAATCTCTATGCTCTCTAATATCCTTCTGCACTGCAGTCTCCAAACTCTGCTCTCTGTAACAGTCCTTCGGCACCCCAGTATCCAACCTCTTCTCTCTGAAACAGTCCTTCTGCAACCCAGTCTCCAACCTCTACTCTCTGTAAGATTCTTCTGCACCGTAGGCTCCAAAATCTTTTCTCTGCAACAGTCCTTCTGCACCCCGGTCTCAAACCTGTGCTCTTTTTAACAGTCTTTCTGTACTGCAGTCTCCAACCTCTGCTCTCTGTAACGATCCTTCTGCACCCCAGTCTCACACCTCTGCTCTGCAACAGTCCTTCTGCACCCCAATCTCCAACCTCTGCTCTCTGCAACATTTCTTCTACACACAGGTATCTAAACTGTGCTCTCTGTAACTGTCATTCTGCACCCCAGTCTAAAACCTCTGCTCTCTGTAATAATCCTTCTGTACCAGAGTCTCCAACCTCTGCTCTCTGCAGCGATCCTTCTGCACGCCATTCTCCAACCTGTGGTCTCCGTAACTGCTTTCTGACCCCGTCTCCAACCTCTGCTCTCTGTAAAGATCCTTCTGCTACTCATTCTCCAACCTCTGCTCTCTGCAACAATCCTTCTGCACCTCAGTCTCCAACCTCTGCTCTCTGCAGTGATCCTTCTGTACCTCAGTCTCCAACCTCTGCTCTATAAAACAGTCCCCCTGCAACTCATTCTCCAGAATCTGCTCTCTGTAACAGTTCTTCTGCACCCCAGTCTCGAACCTCTGCTCTCTGTAACAGTCCTTCTGCACCTGAGTCTCCAAACTCTGCTCTCTGTAACAATCCTTCTGCACCCCAGTCTGCAACCTCGGCTCTCTGCACAGTTCTTCTGAACCACAATCTCCAAACTCTGCTCTCTGTAACAGTTCTTCTGCACCCCAGTTTTCCTCCTCTCCTCTCTGCAACAGTCCTTCCGCACCTCAATCTCCAATCTGTGCTCTCTGTAACAATCCTTCTGCACCTCTGTCTTTAACGTCTGCTCTCTATAACAGTCCTTCTGCACCCCAGTCTTCGACATCTGCTCTCTGCAAGGTCCTTCTGCAACCAAGACTCCAAACTCTGCTCTCTGTAACAGTCCTTCTGTACCGCAGTCTTCAACCTCTTCTCTCTATAACGGTCCTTCTTCACACCAATTGCCAACCTCTGCTTTCTGAAAAAGTCTTTCTGCACCTCAGACTCAAATCTCTGCTCTCTGTAACAGTCTTTCTTAGCCTCAGTGTGAAACCTCTGCTCTCTGCAGCAATCCTTCTAAACCCCAGTCTCCAAACTGTGCTATCTATAAAATTCCTTCTGAACCACAGTCTCCAACATCTGCTCTCTGTAACATGTCTTCTGCAACCCAGTCTCCAAACTGTGCTCTCTGTAACAGGCCTTCTGCACCCCAGTCTCCAACCTCTGCTCTCTGCAAAAGTTCTTCTACACCCCAGTCTCTAAACTTTGCTCTGTTCAACAATCATTCTACATCCCAGTCTCCAACGTCTGTTCTCTCTAAGATCCTTCTGAACGCCGTTCTCCAAACTTTGCTCTCTGTAACTGTCATTTTGCACCTCAGACTCCAACCTCATCTCTCTGCAACGGCCCTTCTGCACCCCAGTATCCAATCTCTGTTCTCTGCAGCTGTCCTTCTGCACCCCAGGCTAGAAACTCTGTTCTCTGTAACAGTCCTTCTGCACCCCAGTCTCTAAACTCTACTTTCCATATCAGTAATTCTGCACACCAGTCTAAAATCTCTACTCTCTGTGTCAGTCCTTCTGCACCCCAGTGTCCAACCTCTGCTCTCTGCAAAAGTCCTTCTATACGCCAGTCTCCAACTTCTGCTCTCTGCAACAATCCTTCTGCATCCCAGTCTCCAACGTCTGCTCTCTGCAACAGTCCTTCTACACCACAGTCTCAAACCTCTGCTCTCTGCTAAAGTCCTTTTGCACCCTAGTCTCCAACCTCTGCTCTCTACAACATTTCTTCTGCACCCCAGTCTTCAACCTGTGCTCTCTGTAACTATCCTACTGCATCCAGGTCTCCAAACTCTACTCTCTGTAGCGATCCTTCTGCACCTCAGTCTCCAACCTCTGCTCAAGGCAAAGATTTTTCTGCATCCCAGTCTCCAAACTCTGCTCTCTGTAAAAGTCCTTCTGCACATCAGTGTCCAAATTCTGCTCTCTGTAGCGATCTTTCTGCACCTCATCTCCAAACTCTGCTCTCTGTAACAGGCCTTCTGCACCACAGTCTCCAAACTCTGATCGGTGTAACAGTTATTCTTGATCCCCAATCTCCAAACTCTGCTCTCTGTAACACTCCTTCTGCACCCCAGTCTCCATCCTCTGCTCTGTGTAAGAATCCTTTCACACCCCTGTCTCCAACCTCTCTTCTATATAAAAGTTCTTCTATACCCCAGTCTCCAAACTCTGCTCTCTGTAAGAATCATTCTGCACCCCAGTCTCCAACATCTGCTCGCTGCAACGGTCCTTCTGCACCCCAGTCTCCAAACTCTGCTCTCTGTAAGAATCCTTCTGCACCCCAGTCTCCACCCTTTGTTCTCTGCAACAGTCCTACTGTATCACAGTCTCCAAACTTTGCTCTGTGTAAAAGTCCTTCTCTTCTGGAGTCTCCAAACTCTTCTCTCTGTAACGGTCCTTCTTAACCCAAGTCTCCAACCTCTGCTTTGTGTATCAGTTCTTCTGCACCCCAGTCTCCAACCTCTGCTCTATGTATCAGTCCTTTTGCACCTCAGACTCCAACCTCTGTTCTCTGCCGCAGTCTTTTTATACCCCAGGAACCAAACTCTGCTCTGTGTCACTATCCTTATGCACCTTAGTTTCCAACCTCTTCTCTCTGCAACGATACTTCTGCACCCCAGTCTCTAACCTCTGCTCTCTGCATCAGTCCTTATGCACCCAAGTCTCCAAACTCTGCTCTCTGCAACATTTATTCTGCACCCCAGTCTCCAACCTGTGCTCTCTGTAACTGTCCTTCTGCAACTAAGTCTCCATCTTCTGCTCTCTCTAACAGTCGATCTGCACCCCAGTCTCCAACATCTGCTCTCTGCAATGATCATTCTTCTACCCAGACTCCAACCTCTGCTCTCTGTAATAGTCCTTTTGTATAGCAGTTTCCAACATCTTCTCTTTGTAACAGTCCATCTGCACCCCAATTACCAACCTCTGCTTTCTATAACAGTCATTCTGGACCTCAGACTCCAATCTCTCCTCTCTGTAACAGTCCTTCTAAGAATCAGTCTGAAAGCTCTGATCTCTGCATCGATCCTTCTACACCCCAGTCTCCAAACTGTGCTATCTATAACAATCCTTCTGCACCCAAGTCTCCAACCTCTGCTCTCTGTAACAGGTCTTCTGCCACCCAGTGTCCAAACTCTGCTCTCTGTAACAGGCCTTTTGCCCCTCTGTCTCCAACCTCATCTCTCTGCAACAGTTCTTCTACACCCCAGTCTCCAACCTCTGCTCTCTGCAAAGATTCTTCTGCATCCCAGTCTCCAATGTCTGCTCTCTGCAACAGTCTTTCTACACCCAAGTTTCCAACCTCTGCTCTCTGCTACAGTACTTCTGCATCCCAGGCTCAAACCTCTGCACTCTGCAGCATTTTTTCTGCACCCCAATCTTCAACCTCTGTGTAACTATCCTACTGCACCCTTGTCTCCAAACTTGCTCTCTTTAGCGATCCTTCTGAACCTCAGTCTCCAACCTCTGCTCTCTGAAACGATTCTTCTTCACCCCAGTCTTCAAACTCTTCTCTCTGCAACAGTCCTTTTTCACCCCATACTCCAAGCTCTGCTCTCTGCAACAGTCCTTCTGCACATCAGTGTCAAAAATCTGCTATCTGTAACAATCTTTCTGAACCTCAGTCTTCAACCTCTGCTCTCTGTAACAATCCTTCTGCACCTCATCTCCAAACTCTGCTCACTGTAACACACCTTCTGCACCACAGTCTCCATCTCTGCTTTCTGTAATAGTTCTTCTGAACCCCAATATCCAAACTCTGCTCTCTGTAACGCTCCTTCTGCACCCCAGTCTCTATCCTCTGCTCTCTGTAAGAATCCTCTGACACCCAAGTCTCCAACCTCTCCTCTCTGTAAAAGTCTTTCTGCACCTCAGTATCCAACCACTGCAATCTTTAACGGTTTTTCTGCACCCCAGTCTCCAACCTCTACTTTCTGAAACGATCCATCCACACCTCAGTCTTCAAACTCTGCTGTCTGTAACAGTCCTTCTCCACCCCAGTCTCCAACCTCTTCTCTCTGCAACTATCTTTCTGCACCTCAGTCTACAAACTCTACTCTCTGCAACAGTCCTTCTGCACACCAGTCTCCAGACTCTGCTCTCTGGAAGATCCTTTTTCATCCCAGTCTCCAAACTCTGCTCTCTGTATCAGTGCTTTTGCACACCAGCATCCAAACTCTGCTCTCTGTAAATTTCTTCTGCACCTCAGTCTCCTATCTTTGCTCTCTGTAATGGTCCTTCTGCCCCCAGTCTTTACCTCTGCTCTCTGTAACAATTTTTTTGCACTTTAGTCTCCAACGTCTGCTTTTTGTAACAGTCCTTCTCAACCCCAGTGTCCTACATCTGCTCTCTGCAAGGTCCTTCTGCACTGCAGTCTCCAAACTCTGCTCTCTGTAACAGTCTTTCTATACCGCAGTCTCCAAACTCTTCTCTCTATAACGGTCCTTCTACACGCGAATTACCAACCTCTGCTTTCTGTAACAGTCCTTCTGAACCTCAGATTCCAAACTCTGCTTTCTGTATAAGTCCTTCTAAGCCTCAGTCTGAAACCTCTGCTCTCTGCAACGATTCTTCTGCACCCCAGTCTCCGAACTGTGCTATCTGTAACAATCCTTCTGCACCCCAGTCTCCAAACTCTGCTCTCTGTAACAAGTCTTCTGCACCCCAGTCTCCAAATTCTGCTCTCTGTTACATGCCTTCTGCACCCCAGTCTCCAACCTTTTCTCTCTGCAACTATCCTTCTGTACCACAGTCTCCAACCTCTCCTCTCTGCAACAATCGTTCTGCAACTCAATTTTCAAACTCTGCTCTCTGTAACAATCGTTCTGCAACTCAGTCTCCAACCTCTGCTCTCTGATAAAGCCCTTCTGTACCCCAGTTTCCTACCTCGGTTCTCTGCAACAGTTTTTCTGCACAACAGGCTTCAAAACTCTGCTCTCTGTAACAGTTTTTCTGTACTGCAGTCTCCAACCTCTGCTGTCTGTAACGGTCCTTCTGCACCCCAGTCTCCAAACTCTACTTTCCATATCAGTTAATCTGCACCCCATGCTCCAGCCTCTGCTCTTTGTGACAGTCCTTCTGCACCTCAGTCTCTAACCTCTGCTCTCTGCAACAGTCCTTCTGCACCCCAGTCTCCATCTTCTTCTCTCTGCAACAGTTATTCTACACCCCAGTCTCAAACCACTGCTCTCTGCAACGATTTTTTTGCACCCCAGTCTCCAAACTCTGCTCTCGGTAACAGTTTTTCTGCACCCCAATCTCCAAACTCTGCTCTCAGTAACACTCCTTCTGCACCCCAGTCTCCACCCTCTGATCTCTGTAACAATCATTCTGGACCTCAATCTCCAACCTCTGCTCTCTACAACAGTCCTTCTGCTCCTAAGTCTCCAAACTCTACTCTCTGTAAAAGTCCTTCTGCACCTCAGTCTCCAAAATCTGCTCTCTGTAAGATCCTTCTGTAACCCATTCTTAACACTCTGCTCTCTGTAACAGTCCTTCTGCACCCCAGTGTCCAACATCTGCTTTCTGCAACGATCCTTATTCTCCCCAGGTTCCAAATTCTGCTCTCTGCAATGGTCTTTCTGCACCCCAGTTTTCACCGCTGCTCTTTGTAACAGTCCTTCTGCACCTATGTCTCCAAACTCTGCTCTCTTCAACAGTCCTTCTGCACCCCAGTCTCCAACCTCTGCTCTCGGTAACAGTTTTTCTGCACCCCAATCTCCAAACTCTGCTCTCTGTTACACTCCTTCTGCACCCCAGTCTCCACCCTCTGATCTCTGTAACAATTCTTCTGGGCCTCAGTCTCCAACCTCTGCTCTTACAACAGTCCTTCTGCTCCTAAGTCTCCAAAATCTGCTCTCTGCAACAGTCCTTCTGCACCCCAGTCTCCAACCTCTGCTCTCGGTAACAGTTTTTCTGCACCCCCAATCTCCAAAATCTGCTCTCAGTTTACACTCCTTCTGCACCCCAGTCTCCACACTCTGATCTCTGTAACATTTATTCTGGACCTCAGTCTCCAACCTCTGCTCTCTACAACAGTCCTCTGCTTCTAAGTCTCCAACCTCTACTCTCTGTAAAAGTCCTTCTGCACCTCAGTCTCCAAAATCTGCTCTCTGTAAGATCCTTCTGCAACCCACTCTTAAAACTCTGCTCTCTGTAACAGTCCTTCTGTACCACAGTGTCCAACATCTGCTCTCTGCAACGATCCTTATTCTGCCCAGGTTCCAACTTCTGCTCTCTGCAATGGTCCTCATGCTCCCCAGTTTCCGACCGCTGATCTTTGTAATGGTCCTTCTCCACCTAAGACTCCAAAATCTGCTCTCTGCAACAGTCCTTTTGCACCCCAGTTTACAAAATCTGCTCTCAGTAACAGTTCTTCTGCACCCCAATCTCCAAACTCTGCTCTCTGTTACTCTTTCTGCACCCCAGTCTCCATTCTCTGATCTCTGTAACAGGACTTCCGCACCTCAGTCTCCGACCTGTGCTCTCTGCAACAGTCCTTCTGCATCCCAGTCTCCAAACTCTGCTCTCTACAACAGTCCTTCTACACCCTAGTTACAAACATCTGCTCTCTGAAACAGACCTTCCGCACCCCAGTGTTCAACATCTGCTCTCTTCAACAGTTCTTCTGCACCTCATTCTGAAAACTCTGCTCTCTGTAATGAACCTTCTGCAACCCAGTCTCCTACCTCTACTCTCTGTAACAGTCCTTCTGCACCTCAGTCTCCAAAATCTGCTCTCTGTAAGATCCTGCTGCAACCCATTCTTAAAACTCTACTCTCTGTAACAGTCTTTCTGCACCCCAGTCTCCAAACTCTGCTCTCTGTAACAGGCCTTCTTCACCCCAGTCTTCAACCTCTGCTCTCTGTAACAGGCCTTCTGCACCTGAGTCTCCAACCTGTGCTCTCTTCAACGATTCTTCAGCACCCCAGGATCCAATATCTGCTCTGTGCAACAGTACTTCTTCACCTCAGTCTGAAAACTATGCTCTCTGCACCAATCGTTCTTCACCCCAGTTTCCAAACTTTGCTCTCTTTAACAAAACTTCTCAACCTCAGACTCCATAATGCTCTCTATAAGATCCTTCTGCCACCTAGTCTCGAAACTATGCTATATGTATCAGTGCTTCTGCACCCAAGGCTCAGAACTCTGCTCTCTGTAACAGACCTTCTGCACCCCACTCTTCAAACTCTGCACTCTGTAACAGGCTTTCTGCACCCAGTCTCCAACCTCTTCTCTCTGCAACGATTCTTCTTCACCTCAGTCTCCATCCTCTGCTCTCTGCAACAGTCCTTCTGCACCCAAGTCTCCAACCTCTGCTCTCTGTAAAAATCCTTCTGCACCTCAGTCTGCAAACTCTGCTCTCTGCAACCGTTCTTCTGCACCCCAGTCACCAACCTCTGTTCTCTGCATCAGTCCTTCTGCACCTAAGTCTCCAATCTTTGCTGTCTGTCACATCCTTCTGCACACCTGTCTCAAACCTCTGCTCTCTGTAACAGTTCTTCTGTAAAGCAGACTCCAACCTCTGGTCTCTGTCAGGGTGCTTCTGCACCTTAATCTCCATCCTCTGCTCTCTGCATGACTCAAACTGCACCCTAGACTCCAAACTTTGCTCTCTGCAACAGTTTTTCTGCACCTCAGTCTCCAACCTGTGCTCTCTGTAAAAGTCCTACTGCACCAGAGTCTTCAACCTGTGCTCTCTGTAAAAGTCCTTCTTCACCATAATCTCCAAACTCTGCTCTCTTTAACAATCCTTCTGCGCCCCAGTCTCCAACCTCTTCTCTCTGCAACGATCTTTCTGCAACCCTGTCTTCAACCTCTGCTCTCTTTAACTATCCTTCTGCACCCCAGTCTCCTACCTCTGGTCTCTGCAATGATCTTTCTGCACTCCAGTCTCCAACTTCTACTCTCTTTAACTATCCTTCTGCACCCCAGTCTCCAACCTCTGCTCTATGCAACAGTCCTTCTGCACCAAAGTTTCCAACATCTGCTTCTGCAAAATTTTTTCTACACTCCAGTCTTCAACTTCTGCTCTCTGCAACAGTCCTTCTACACCCCAGTCTCCATACTCTGCTCGCCCCAATGAACCTTCTGCACCCCAGTCTCCAATCTCTGCTCTCTGCAACAGTTATTCTGCACCCCAGTCTCCAACCTCTGCTCTATGTAACAGTCCTTCTGTACCGCAGTATCCAACCTTTGTTCTTTGTAAGGGTCCTTATGCACCCCAGTATCCAACCTCTGCTTTCTGTATCCGTCGTTTTCCATCACAGTCTCCAAACTCTGCCCACTGTAACAGTCCTTCTGCAACTCAGTCTTCAAAATCTGTTCTCTGAAACAGTACTTTTACACTCCAGTCTCCACCTAAGCTCTCTCCAACAGTCCTTTTTTACCACAGACTCCAAAATTTGCTCTCTAAAACAGTTCTTTTTCACCTCAGTCTCCAAACTCTGCTCTCTGTAAATGTCCTTCTGTACTGCAGTCTCAAACCTCTGCTCTCTGTAAGGGTCCTTCTGCACCCCAATCTCCAACCTCTGCTTTCTGTATCAGTTCTTCACCACCCAAGTCTCCAACCGCTGCTCTCTGTATCGATCCTTCTGCACCTCAGTCTCCAACCTCTGCTCTGCGACAGTTCTTCTGCAACCCAGTCTACAACCTCTTCTCTCTGCAACAGTTCTTCGGCACCACAGTCTCCACCATCTGCACTCTGAAACAGTCCTTCTTAACTGCAGTCTCCAAACTCTGCTCTCTGTAACAGGCCTCCTGTACTGTGGTCTCCAAAGTCTGCTCTCTGTAATTTTCCTTCTGCACCACAGTCTACGACCTCTGTTTCTCTATCAGTCTTTCTGCACCCCAGTCTCTAACCTGTGATCTCAATAACACTCCTGCATCTCAGTCTTCAAACTCTGCTCTCTGCAAAATTCTTTCTGCACCCAGTCTCTAAACTCTGCTCTCTACAACAGTCCTTTTACACCCCAGTCTCCAAACTCTGCTATCTGAAACAGTCCTTCTGCACCCCAGTCTCCAACATTTGCTCTCTAACAATTCTTCTGTACCTCAGTCTCCAACCTCTACTCTCTGTAACAGTCGTTCTGCACCTCAGTCTCCAACCTTTGTTCTGTGTAAGATCATTCGGCAACCCAGTCTCCAAACTCTTTTCTCTGTAACAGTCCTTCTGCACCCTTTTTCCAAACTCTTCTGTAACAGGCCTTCTGCACCCCAGTCTCCAACCTCTGTTTTCTGTTACAGTCCTTTCGCACCCCAGTCTCAAACCTCTGCTCTCTACAACAATTCTTCTTCACCCCAGTCTCCAACGTCTGCTCTCTAAAACAGTCCTTCTGCACCCAAGTCTCCAACAACTGCTCTCTGCAACAGTCGTTCTGCACCTCAGTCTAAAAGTTCTGTGCTCTGCAATAATCCTTCTGCACCCCAGTCTCCAAACTCTGCTCTCTGTAACAGTCCTTTTGCACCCCAGTCTCAAACCTCTCCTCTCTGTAACAGTTTTTCTATACCGCAGTCTCCAAACTCTGGTATCTGTAACTGTCCTTCTGCACCCCAATTTCCAACCTCTGCTTTCTGTAACAGTATTTCTGCACCTCAGTCCCAAATCTCTGCTCTCTGTAGCAGGCCTTCAGCACCCCAGTCTTCAAAATCTTCTCTCTCCAATGATCTTTCTTAACCCCTGTCTCCAACCTCTGATCTCTGAAACAGTCCTTCTGCACCTCAGTCTCCAAATTCTGCTCTCTGTAAAATCCATCTGAACCCCAGTCTCCAAAGTCTGCTCTCTGCAACAGTCATATTGCAACACAGTCTCCAAACTCTGCTCTCTGTACCAGTCTTTCAGCACCCCCGTCTTCGAACTCTGCTCTCTGTAACAGTCTTTCTGCACCTCAGTCTCCAACATCTGCTCTCTGCAACAGTCCTTCTGCACTCCAGTTTCCAACCTCTGTTCTCTGCAACAGTTCTTCTGCACCCCAGTCTCCAACCTCTGCTCTCTGCAACAGTCCTTCTGCACCCCAGTCTCCAAACTCTGCTCTCTGCTACGATCATTCTGGATCCCAGTCTCCAACCTCTGCTCTCTGTAACAGTCCTTCTGCACCACAGTCTCCAAAATCTGGTCTCTGTAAGATCCTTCTTCACTCCAGTTTTTAAACTCTGCTCTCTGTAACATTCATTCTTCAACCCAGTCTTTAAACTCTGCTTTCTGCAAGTGTCCTGCGGCACCCCAGTCTCCAACCTCTGTCCTGTGCAACAGTCCTTCTGCTCCCCAGTCTCAAACATCTGCTCTTTGTAACAGTCCTTCTGTACCTCAGACTCCAAACTCTACTCTCTGTAACAGGCCTTTTGCACTCGAGTCTTCAAAATCTGCTTTCTGTATCAGTCCTTCTGAACCTGAGTGTCAAAACTCTGCTTTATGTATCTATCCTTCTGCACCTCAGTCTGCAAGCTATGCTCTCTGTAACAGTTTTTCTATACAGCAGTCTCAAAACTCTGGTCTCAGTAAGTGTCCTTCTACACCCCAATTTCCAACCTCCTCTTTCTGAAAGAGTCCTTCTGCACCTAATTCTCTAAACTCTGCTCTTTATAAAAGTCTTTCTACACCTCAGTCTCCAACCTCTTCTCTCAGTAACAGTCCTTCTGCACCTCAGTCTGACACCTCTTCTCTATACAGGATCCTTCTGCACCCCAGTCTCCAAACACTGCTCTCTGTAACAGTCATCCTGGAACTCAGTCTCCAAACTCTGCTCTCTGTAAGATTCTTCAGCAACCCAGTCTCCAACCTCTGCTCTATATAACAGTCCTTCTGCACCCCAGTCTCCAACCTCTCCTCTCTGTAACAGGCCTTCTTCACGATAGTCTCCAAACTCTTCTCTCTGTAGCAGGCCTTCTGCACCACAGTCTCTAACCTATGCTCTCTTCAATGATCCTACTGCACCCAAGTCTCCTACCTCTGATTTCTGTAACAGTCCTTGTGCACCTCAATCTTCAAATTCTGCTCTTTGTAAGATCTTTCTGCACCCCAGTATCCAACCTCTGCTCTCTGTAACAGTCCTTCTGCATCCAAATCTCCAACCTCTGCTCTATGCTACAGGACTTCCGCACCTCATTCTCCAACATCTGCTCTCTGTAACAGTCCTTCTGCACCCCAGTCTCCAACCTCTGCTCTCTACAACAGTCTTTCTGCAACCCTAGTTACCAACATCTGCTCTCTGCAACAGTCCTCTGCACCCCAGTCTCCAAAATCTGCTCTCTCTAAAAGTTCTTCTGCACCTCAGTCTGAAAACTCTACTCTCTGCAACGACCCTTCAAATCACCAGTCTACTACCTCTGCTCTCTGTAACAGTCCTTCTGCACCTCAGTCTCCCAACTCTGCTCTCTGTAAGATCCGTCTTAAACCCAGTCTTTAAACTCTGCACGCTGTAACAGTCCTTTTGCACCACAGTCTCCAAACTCTGCTCTCTGTAAGATCCATCTGAATTCCAGTCTCCAACCTCTGCTCTCTGTAACAGTCCTTCTGTACCACAGTCTCCAATCTCTGCTCTCCATAACGGTCTTTCTTCACCCCAGTCTCCAAACTCTGCTTTCTGTATCTATCCTTCTGTACCTTTGTCTCCAACCTGTGCTCTCTGTATAATTTCTTCTACACCCCAGTCTCCAAACTCTGCTTTCTGTAACAGTTTTTCTATACCGCAGTATACAAACTCTGCTCTCTTTAATGGTCCTTCTGCACACCAATTTCCAAACTCTACACCCTATAACAGTCCTACTGCACTTGAGTCTCCAAACTCTGTTCTCTGTAACAGTCCTTCTACACCTCAGTCTCCAACCTCTGCTCTCTGTAACAGTCCTTCTGCACTTCAGTCTCCAACCTCTGCTCTCTGTAAGATCTTTCAGTAAACCAGTCTCCAAACTCTGCTCTCTATAACACTCATTCTGCACCTCAGTCTCTAATTCTGCTCTCTGTAAGATCCTTCTGCACCCCTGTCTCCACGCTCTGCTCTTTGCAACGATCCCTCTCCACTACAGTCTCCAACCTCTGCTCTATTTAACAGGACTTCTGCACCTCAGTCTTCAACCTCTGCCTTATGAAACAGGATTTCTGCACCTCAGTCTCCAACCTCTGCTCTCTGCAACAGTCCTTCTGCACCACTGTCTCCAAACTCTGCTCTCTGCAACAGTCCTTCTGCAACCCAGTCTCCAACCTCTGCTCTCTGCAATAGTTCTTCTGCACCACAGTCTTCAAACTCTGCTCTCTGTAGCATTTCTTCTGCACCTCAGTCTCCAAACTCTGTTCTCTGCAAAGTTACTTCTGCACCTCTGTCTCCAAACTCTACTCTCTTTAACAGTCCTTCTGCACTTCAGTCTCCAACCTCTGCTCTCCGTAGCATCCTTCTAAAACCCAGTCTCCAAACTATACTCTCTCTAACAGTCTTTCTTCACACCAGTCTCAAAACTCTTCTCTCTGCAATGATCCTTCTTAACCCCAGTATCCAATGTCTGATCTCTGCCACAGTCCTTCTGCACCCCAGTCTTAAAACTCTGCTCTCTGCAACAGTCTTTCTGCACTCCAGTCTCCAACATCTCCTCTCTACAACAGTTCTACTGCACCCCAGTCTCCAAAATCTGCTCTCTGTAGCATTTCTTCTGCAACTCAGTCTCCAATCTCTGTTCTCAGCAAGGGTACTTCTCCCCCTCAGTCCCCAAACTCTACTCTAACAGTCCTTCTGCACCTGAGTCTCCAAACTCTGCTCTCTGTAATAGTTCTTCTGCACCTCAGTCTGAAACCTCTGGTCTCTGCACGATCCTTCTGAACCCCAGTCTCCAATATCTGCTCTCCGTAACAGTCCTTCTGTACTGCAGTCACCAAAATCTGCTCTCTGTAAGATCCTTCAGCAACCCAGTCTCCAAGTACTGCTTTCTGTATCAGTCCTTCTAAACCACAGTCTCCAACCTCTGCTCTCTGTATCTATCCTTCTGAACCTCAGTCTCCAACCTGTGCTTTCTGTAACAGTCCTTCTGCACCCAAGTGACCCACCTCTGCTCTCTTTAAAAGTCCTTCTATACCGCAGTCTCTAAACTCTGGTCTCTGTAACGGTCCTTCTGCACCCCAATTTCCAACCTCTGCTTTCTGTAACAGTCCTTCAGCACCTAAGTCTCCAAACTCTGCTCTTCGTAACAGTCATTCTACAACTCAGTCTCCAACCTCTGCCTTCTGTAACAGAACTTCTGCACCTGAGTCTGAAACCTCTGCTCTCCACGATCCTTCTGCACTCCAGTCTCCAAATTCTTCTCTCTGCAACGATTCTTCTCCACCCAAGTCTCCAACATCTACTATCTGCAACAGTCCTTTTGCACCCCAGTCTCCAAACTCTGCTTTCTGTAAGATCCATGTGAACTCCAGTCTCCATCCTCTGCTCTCTGTAACAGTCCTTCTGCACAACAGTCTCCAAATTCTGCTTTCTGTATCTGTCCTTCTGCACCTCAGTCTCCAACCTCTGCTCTCTGTAACAGTCCATCAGCACCTTAGTCTCTAAAATATGCTCTCTGCAACAGTCCTTCTGCACCCCAGTCTCCAAACTTGGCTCTCTGCAACGATCTTTCTGGACCCCAGCCTCCAACGTCTGCTCTCTGCAACAATCCTTGTGCACCATAGTCTCAAAACTCTGCTATGTGTAAGATACTTCTGCACTCCAGTTTCCAAACTCTGCTCTCTGTAACATTTCTTCTCCACCGCAGTCTCCAACCTCTGCAACAGTCCTTCTGCTCTCCAGTCTCCGAGATCCTCTCTCTGAAACAGTCATTCTGTACCGCAGTCTCCAACCTCTTCTCTCTGTAATGGTCCTTCTACATCCCAATTTCAAACCTCCGCTTTCTGTAACAGTCCATCTACACCTCAGTCTCCAACCTCTGCTCTCTGTAACAGTCCCCCTGCACCTCAGTCTCCAACCTCTGCTCTCTTTAAGATCCTTCAGTAAACCAGTGTCCAAACTTTGCTCTCTATAACAGTCCTTCTGCACCTCAGTCTCTAATTCTGCTCTCTGTAAGATCCTTCTGCACCCCTGTCTCCAAGCTCTGCTCCTTGCAACAATCCCTCTCCACCACAGTCTCCAACCTCTGCTCTATTTAACAGGACTTCTGCACCTCAGTCTCTAACCTCTGCTCTCTGCAACAGTCCTTCTGCACCACAGTCTCCAAACTCTGCTCTCCGCAACAGTTCTTCTGCACCGCAGTCTCCAACCTCTGCTCTCTGCAACAGTCCTTCTGCAACCCAGTCTCCAAACTCTGCTCTCTGCAACAGTTCTTCTGCACCACAGTCTTCAAACTCTGCTCTCCGTAGCATTTCTTCTGCACCTCAGTCTCCAAACTCTGTTCTCTGCAAAGTTACTTCTGCACCTCAGTCTCCAAACTCTACTCTCTTTAACAGTCTTTCTGCACTTCAGTCTTTAACCTCTGCTCTCTGTAGCATCCTTCTAAAACCCAGTCTCCAAACTGTACTCTCTCTAACAGTCTTTCTGCACACCAGTCTCAAAACTCTGCTCTCTGCAATGATCCTTCTTAACCCCAGTATCCAACATCTGATCTATTCCACAGTCCTTTTGCACACCAGTCTTCAAACTCTGCTCTCTGCAACAGTCCTTCTGCACTCCAGTCTCCAACATCTCCTCTCTACAACAGTTCTACTGCACCCCAGTCTCCAAACTCTGCTCTCTGTAGCATTTCTTCTGCACCTCAGTCTCCAAACTCTGTTCTCAGCAAGGGTACTTCTCCACCTCAGTCCCCAAACTCTACTCTCTTTAACAGTCCTTCTGCACTTCAGTCTCCAACCTCTTCTCTGTGTAAGGTCCTTCTGAAAACCAGTCTCCAAACTCTGTTCTCTGTAACATTTCTCTTCCACCTGAGTCTCAAACCTCTGTCCTTTGCAACAGTCCTTCTGCTCCCCAGTCTCCGAGATCTGCTCTCTGTAACAGTCCTTCTGTACCGCAGTCTGCAAACTCTGCTCTCCATAACGGTCCTTCTACACCCCAGTCTCCAAACTCTGCTTTCTGTATCAGTCTGTCTGAACCCCAGTCTTCAACTTCTGTTCTCTATCGATCCTTCTGCACCTCAGTCTCCAACCTGTGCTCTATGTAAGAGTCGTTCTGCACCACAGTCTCTAACCTCTGCTCTCGGTAACATTCCTATAACGCAGTCTCCAACTTGTGCTCTCTGTAACAGTCCTTCTGCACCCCAATTTCCAAACTCTTTTTCCTGTAACAGTCCTTCTGCACCTGTGTCTCCAATCTCTTCTCTCTGTAATAGTCCTTCTGCACCTCAGTCTGAAACCTCTGGTCTCTGCACGATCCTTCTGAACCCCAGTCTCCAATATCTGCTCTCTGTAACAGTCCTTCTGTACTGCAGTCACCAAAATCTGCTCTCTGTAAGATCCTTCAGCAACCCAGTCTCCGAATACTGCTTTCTGTATCAGTCCTTCTAAACCACAGTCTCCAACCTCTGCTCTCTGTATCTATCCTTCTGAACCTCAGTCTCCAACCTGTGCTTTCTGTAACAGTCCTTCTGCACCCAAGTGACCCACCTCTGCTCTCTTTAAAAGTCCTTCTATACCGCAGTCTCTAAACTCTGGTCTCTGTAACGGTCCTTCTGCACCCCAATTTCCAACCTTTGCTTTCTGTAACAGATCTTCGGCACCTAAGTCTCCAAACTCTGCTCTTCATAACAGTCATTCTACAACTCAGTCTCCAACCTCTGCCTTCTGTAACAGAACTTCTGCACCTGAGTCTGAAACCTCTGCTCTCCACGATCCTTCTGCACCCCAGTCTCCAACCTCTTCTCTCTGCAACGATTCTTCTCCACCCAAGTCTCCAACATCTACTATCTGCAACAGTCCTTTTGCACCCCAGTCTCCAAACTCTGCTTTCTGTAAGATCCATGTGAACTCCAGTCTCCATCCTCTGCTCTCTGTAACAGTCCTACTGCACAACAGTCTCCAAATTCTGCTTTTTGTATCTGTCCTTCTGCACCTCAGTCTCAAAATTCTGCTCTCTGTAACAGTCCATCAGCACCTTAGTCTCTAAAATATGCTCTCTGCAACAGTCCTTCTGCACCCCAGTCATCAACATCTGCTCTCTGAAACAGTCCTTCTGCACCCCAGTCTCCAAACTTGGCGCTCTGCAACGATCCTTCTGGACCCCAGTCTCCAACGTCTGCTCTCTGCAACAATCCTTGTGCACCATAGTCTCCAACCTCTGCTATGTGTAAGAGACTTCTGCACTCCAGTTTCCAAACTCTGCTCTCTGTAACATTTCTTCTCCACCGCAGTCTCCAACCTCTGTCCTCTTCAACAGTCCTTCTGCTCTCCAGTCTCCGAT
The DNA here is from genome assembly GCF_052094955.1 of Ictidomys tridecemlineatus. Taxonomy (NCBI): domain Eukaryota; kingdom Metazoa; phylum Chordata; class Mammalia; order Rodentia; family Sciuridae; genus Ictidomys; species Ictidomys tridecemlineatus. Next base: position 18,504 of record NW_027521128.1, on the reverse strand, counting down.
ATCTGCTCTCTGAAACAGTCATTCTGTACCACAGTCTCCAACCTCTTCTCTCTGTAATGGTTCTTCTACATCCCAATTTGCAACCTCCGCTTTCTGTTACAGTCCATCTACACCTAAGTCTCCAAACTCTGCTCTCTGTAACAGTCCTTCTGAACACCAGTCTCCAAACTCTGCTCTGTGTATCTGTCCTTCTGCACCTCAGTCTTTAACCTCATGCTCCCCAGTTTCCGACCGCTGATCTTTGTAACGGTCCTTCTCCACCTAAGACTCCAAAATCTGCTCTCTGCAACAGTCCTTTTGCACCCCAGTTTACAAAATCTGCTCTCAGTAACAGTTCTTCTGCACCCCAATCTCCAAACTCTGCTCTCTGTTACTCTTTCTGCACCCCAGTCTCCATTCTCTGATCTCTGTAACAGGACTTCCGCACCTCAGTCTCCGACCTGTGCTCTCTGCAATAGTCCTTCTGCATCCCAGTCTCCAAACTCTGCTCTCTACAACAGTCCTTCTACACCCTAGTTACAAACATCTGCTCTCTGAAACAGACCTTCCGCACCCCAGTGTTCAACATCTGCTCTCTTCAACAGTTCTTCTGCACCTCATTCTGAAAACTCTGCTCTCTGTAATGAACCTTCTGCAACCCAGTCTCCTACCTCTACTCTCTGTAACAGTCCTTCTGCGCCTCAGTCTCCAAAATCTGCTCTCTGTAAGATCCTGCTGCAACCCATTCTTAAAACTCTACTCTCTGTAACAGTCTTTCTGCACCCCAGTCTCCAAACTCTGCTCTCTGTAACAGGCCTTCTTCACCCCAGTCTTCAACCTCTGCTCTCTGTAACAGGCCTTCTGCACCTGAGTCTCCAACCTGTGCTCTCTTCAACGATTCTTCAGCACCCCAGGATCCAATATCTGCTCTGTGCAACAGTACTTCTTCACCTCAGTCTGAAAACTATGCTCTCTGCACCAATCGTTCTTCACCCCAGTTTCCAAACTTTGCTCTCTTTAACAAAACTTCTCAACCTCAGACTCCATAATGCTCTCTATAAGATCCTTCTGCCACCTAGTCTCGAAACTATGCTATATGTATCAGTGCTTCTGCACCCAAGGCTCAGAACTCTGCTCTCTGTAACAGACCTTCTGCACCCCACTCTTCAAACTCTGCACTCTGTAACAGGCTTTCTGCACCCAGTCTCCAACCTCTTCTCTCTGCAACGATTCTTCTTCACCTCAGTCTCCATCCTCTGCTCTCTGCAACAGTCCTTCTGCACCCAAGTCTCCAACCTCTGCTCTCTGTAAAAATCCTTCTGCACCTCAGTCTGCAAACTCTGCTCTCTGCAACCGTTCTTCTGCACCCCAGTCACCAACCTCTGTTCTCTGCATCAGTCCTTCTGCACCTAAGTCTCCAATCTTTGCTGTCTGTCACATCCTTCTGCACACCTGTCTCAAACCTCTGCTCTCTGTAACAGTTCTTCTGTAAAGCAGACTCCAACCTCTGGTCTCTGTCAGGGTGCTTCTGCACCTTAATCTCCATCCTCTGCTCTCTGCATGACTCAAACTGCACCCTAGACTCCAAACTTTGCTCTCTGCAACAGTTTTTCTGCACCTCAGTCTCCAACCTGTGCTCTCTGTAAAAGTCCTACTGCACCAGAGTCTTCAACCTGTGCTCTCTGTAAAAGTCCTTCTTCACCATAATCTCCAAACTCTGCTCTCTTTAACAATCCTTCTGCGCCCCAGTCTCCAACCTCTTCTCTCTGCAACGATCTTTCTGCAACCCTGTCTTCAACCTCTGCTCTCTTTAACTATCCTTCTGCACCCCAGTCTCCTACCTCTGGTCTCTGCAATGATCTTTCTGCACTCCAGTCTCCAACTTCTACTCTCTTTAACTATCCTTCTGCACCCCAGTCTCCAACCTCTGCTCTATGCAACAGTCCTTCTGCACCAAAGTTTCCAACATCTGCTTCTGCAAAATTTTTTCTACACTCCAGTCTTCAACTTCTGCTCTCTGCAACAGTCCTTCTACACCCCAGTCTCCATACTCTGCTCACCCCAATGAACCTTCTGCACCCCAGTCTCCAATCTCTGCTCTCTGCAACAGTTATTCTGCACCCCAGTCTCCAACCTCTGCTCTATGTAACAGTCCTTCTGTACCGCAGTATCCAACCTTTGTTCTTTGTAAGGGTCCTTATGCACCCCAGTATCCAACCTCTGCTTTCTGTATCCGTCGTTTTCCATCACAGTCTCCAAACTCTGCCCACTGTAACAGTCCTTCTGCAACTCAGTCTTCAAAATCTGTTCTCTGAAACAGTACTTTTACACTCCAGTCTCCACCTAAGCTCTCTCCAACAGTCCTTTTTTACCACAGACTCCAAAATTTGCTCTCTAAAACAGTTCTTTTTCACCTCAGTCTCCAAACTCTGCTCTCTGTAAATGTCCTTCTGTACTGCAGTCTCAAACCTCTGCTCTCTGTAAGGGTCCTTCTGCACCCCAATCTCCAACCTCTGCTTTCTGTATCAGTTCTTCACCACCCAAGTCTCCAACCGCTGCTCTCTGTATCGATCCTTCTGCACCTCAGTCTCCAACCTCTGCTCTGCGACAGTTCTTCTGCAACCCAGTCTACAACCTCTTCTCTCTGCAACAGTTCTTCGGCACCACAGTCTCCACCATCTGCACTCTGAAACAGTCCTTCTTAACTGCAGTCTCCAAACTCTGCTCTCTGTAACAGGCCTCCTGTACTGTGGTCTCCAAAGTCTGCTCTCTGTAATTTTCCTTCTGCACCACAGTCTACGACCTCTGTTTCTCTATCAGTCTTTCTGCACCCCAGTCTCTAACCTGTGATCTCAATAACACTCCTGCATCTCAGTCTTCAAACTCTGCTCTCTGCAAAATTCTTTCTGCACCCAGTCTCTAAACTCTGCTCTCTACAACAGTCCTTTTACACCCCAGTCTCCAAACTCTGCTATCTGAAACAGTCCTTCTGCACCCCAGTCTCCAACATTTGCTCTCTAACAATTCTTCTGTACCTCAGTCTCCAACCTCTACTCTCTGTAACAGTCGTTCTGCACCTCAGTCTCCAACCTTTGCTCTGTGTAAGATCATTCGGCAACCCAGTCTCCAAACTCTTTTCTCTGTAACAGTCCTTCTGCACCCTTTTTCCAAACTCTTCTGTAACAGGCCTTCTGCACCCCAGTCTCCAACCTCTGTTTTCTGTTACAGTCCTTTCGCACCCCAGTCTCAAACCTCTGCTCTCTACAACAATTCTTCTTCACCCCAGTCTCCAACGTCTGCTCTCTAAAACAGTCCTTCTGCACCCAAGTCTCCAACAACTGCTCTCTGCAACAGTCGTTCTGCACCTCAGTCTAAAAGTTCTGTGCTCTGCAATAATCCTTCTGCACCCCAGTCTCCAAACTCTGCTCTCTGTAACAGTCCTTTTGCACCCCAGTCTCAAACCTCTCCTCTCTGTAACAGTTTTTCTATACCGCAGTCTCCAAACTCTGGTATCTGTAACTGTCCTTCTGCACCCCAATTTCCAACCTCTGCTTTCTGTAACAGTATTTCTGCACCTCAGTCCCAAATCTCTGCTCTCTGTAGCAGGCCTTCAGCACCCCAGTCTTCAAAATCTTCTCTCTCCAATGATCTTTCTTAACCCCTGTCTCCAACCTCTGATCTCTGAAACAGTCCTTCTGCACCTCAGTCTCCAAATTCTGCTCTCTGTAAAATCCATCTGAACCCCAGTCTCCAAAGTCTGCTCTCTGCAACAGTCATATTGCAACACAGTCTCCAAACTCTGCTCTCTGTACCAGTCTTTCAGCACCCCCGTCTTCGAACTCTGCTCTCTGTAACAGTCTTTCTGCACCTCAGTCTCCAACATCTGCTCTCTGCAACAGTCCTTCTGCACTCCAGTTTCCAACCTCTGCTCTCTGCAACAGTTCTTCTGCACCCCAGTCTCCAACCTCTGCTCTCTGCAACAGTCCTTCTGCACCCCAGTCTCCAAACTCTGCTCTCTGCTACGATCATTCTGGATCCCAGTCTCCAACCTCTGCTCTCTGTAACAGTCCTTCTGCACCACAGTCTCCAAAATCTGGTCTCTGTAAGATCCTTCTTCACTCCAGTTTTTAAACTCTGCTCTCTGTAACATTCATTCTTCAACCCAGTCTTTAAACTCTGCTTTCTGCAAGTGTCCTGCGGCACCCCAGTCTCCAACCTCTGTCCTGTGCAACAGTCCTTCTGCTCCCCAGTCTCAAACATCTGCTCTTTGTAACAGTCCTTCTGTACCTCAGACTCCAAACTCTACTCTCTGTAACAGGCCTTTTGCACTCGAGTCTTCAAAATCTGCTTTCTGTATCAGTCCTTCTGAACCTGAGTGTCAAAACTCTGCTTTATGTATCTATCCTTCTGCACCTCAGTCTGCAAGCTATGCTCTCTGTAACAGTTTTTCTATACAGCAGTCTCAAAACTCTGGTCTCAGTAAGTGTCCTTCTACACCCCAATTTCCAACCTCCTCTTTCTGAAAGAGTCCTTCTGCACCTAATTCTCTAAACTCTGCTCTTTATAAAAGTCTTTCTACACCTCAGTCTCCAACCTCTTCTCTCAGTAACAGTCCTTCTGCACCTCAGTCTGACACCTCTTCTCTATACAGGATCCTTCTGCACCCCAGTCTCCAAACACTGCTCTCTGTAACAGTCATCCTGGAACTCAGTCTCCAAACTCTGCTCTCTGTAAGATTCTTCAGCAACCCAGTCTCCAACCTCTGCTCTATATAACAGTCCTTCTGCACCCCAGTCTCCAACCTCTCCTCTCTGTAACAGGCCTTCTTCACGATAGTCTCCAAACTCTTCTCTCTGTAGCAGGCCTTCTGCACCACAGTCTCTAACCTATGCTCTCTTCAATGATCCTACTGCACCCCAGTCTCCTACCTCTGATTTCTGTAACAGTCCTTGTGCACCTCAATCTTCAAATTCTGCTCTTTGTAAGATCTTTCTGCACCCCAGTATCCAACCTCTGCTCTCTGTAACAGTCCTTCTGCATCCAAATCTCCAACCTCTGCTCTATGCTACAGGACTTCCGCACCTCATTCTCCAACATCTGCTCTCTGTAACAGTCCTTCTGCACCCCAGTCTCCAACCTCTGCTCTCTACAACAGTCTTTCTGCAACCCTAGTTACCAACATCTGCTCTCTGCAACAGTCCTCTGCACCCCAGTCTCCAAAATCTGCTCTCTCTAAAAGTTCTTCTGCACCTCAGTCTGAAAACTCTACTCTCTGCAACGACCCTTCAAATCACCAGTCTACTAACTCTGCTCTCTGTAACAGTCCTTCTGCACCTCAGTCTCCCAACTCTGCTCTCTGTAAGATCCGTCTTAAACCCAGTCTTTAAACTCTGCACGCTGTAACAGTCCTTTTGCACCACAGTCTCCAAACTCTGCTCTCTGTAAGATCCATCTGAATTCCAGTCTCCAACCTCTGCTCTCTGTAACAGTCCTTCTGTACCACAGTCTCCAATCTCTGCTCTCCATAACGGTCTTTCTTCACCCCAGTCTCCAAACTCTGCTTTCTGTATCTATCCTTCTGTACCTTTGTCTCCAACCTGTGCTCTCTGTATAATTTCTTCTACACCCCAGTCTCCAAACTCTGCTTTCTGTAACAGTTTTTCTATACCGCAGTATACAAACTCTGCTCTCTTTAATGGTCCTTCTGCACACCAATTTCCAAACTCTACACCCTATAACAGTCCTACTGCACTTGAGTCTCCAAACTCTGTTCTCTGTAACAGTCCTTCTACACCTCAGTCTCCAACCTCTGCTCTCTGTAACAGTCCTTCTGCACTTCAGTCTCCAACCTCTGCTCTCTGTAAGATCTTTCAGTAAACCAGTCTCCAAACTCTGCTCTCTATAACACTCATTCTGCACCTCAGTCTCTAATTCTGCTCTCTGTAAGATCCTTCTGCACCCCTGTCTCCACGCTCTGCTCTTTGCAACGATCCCTCTCCACTACAGTCTCCAACCTCTGCTCTATTTAACAGGACTTCTGCACCTCAGTCTTCAACCTCTGCCTTATGAAACAGGATTTCTGCACCTCAGTCTCCAACCTCTGCTCTCTGCAACAGTCCTTCTGCACCACTGTCTCCAAACTCTGCTCTCTGCAACAGTCCTTCTGCAACCCAGTCTCCAACCTCTGCTCTTTGCAATAGTTCTTCTGCACCACAGTCTTCAAACTCTGCTCTCTGTAGCATTTCTTCTGCACCTCAGTCTCCAAACTCTGTTCTCTGCAAAGTTACTTCTGCACCTCTGTCTCCAAACTCTACTCTCTTTAACAGTCCTTCTGCACTTCAGTCTCCAACCTCTGCTCTCCGTAGCATCCTTCTAAAACCCAGTCTCCAAACTATACTCTCTCTAACAGTCTTTCTTCACACCAGTCTCAAAACTCTTCTCTCTGCAATGATCCTTCTTAACCCCAGTATCCAATGTCTGATCTCTGCCACAGTCCTTCTGCACCCCAGTCTTAAAACTCTGCTCTCTGCAACAGTCTTTCTGCACTCCAGTCTCCAACATCTCCTCTCTACAACAGTTCTACTGCACCCCAGTCTCCAAAATCTGCTCTCTGTAGCATTTCTTCTGCAACTCAGTCTCCAATCTCTGTTCTCAGCAAGGGTACTTCTCCCCCTCAGTCCCCAAACTCTACTCTCTTTAACAGTCCTTCTGCACCTGAGTCTCCAAACTCTGCTCTCTGTAATAGTTCTTCTGCACCTCAGTCTGAAACCTCTGGTCTCTGCACGATCCTTCTGAACCCCAGTCTCCAATATCTGCTCTCCGTAACAGTCCTTCTGTACTGCAGTCACCAAAATCTGCTCTCTGTAAGATCCTTCAGCAACCCAGTCTCCAAGTACTGCTTTCTGTATCAGTCCTTCTAAACCACAGTCTCCAACCTCTGCTCTCTGTATCTATCCTTCTGAACCTCAGTCTCCAACCTGTGCTTTCTGTAACAGTCCTTCTGCACCCAAGTGACCCACCTCTGCTCTCTTTAAAAGTCCTTCTATACCGCAGTCTCTAAACTCTGGTCTCTGTAACGGTCCTTCTGCACCCCAATTTCCAACCTCTGCTTTCTGTAACAGTCCTTCGGCACCTAAGTCTCCAAACTCTGCTCTTCGTAACAGTCATTCTACAACTCAGTCTCCAACCTCTGCCTTCTGTAACAGAACTTCTGCACCTGAGTCTGAAACCTCTGCTCTCCACGATCCTTCTGCACTCCAGTCTCCAAATTCTTCTCTCTGCAACGATTCTTCTCCACCCAAGTCTCCAACATCTACTATCTGCAACAGTCCTTTTGCACCCCAGTCTCCAAACTCTGCTTTCTGTAAGATCCATGTGAACTCCAGTCTCCATCCTCTGCTCTCTGTAACAGTCCTTCTGCACAACAGTCTCCAAATTCTGCTTTCTGTATCTGTCCTTCTGCACCTCAGTCTCCAACCTCTGCTCTCTGTAACAGTCCATCAGCACCTTAGTCTCTAAAATATGCTCTCTGCAACAGTCCTTCTGCACCCCAGTCTCCAAACTTGGCTCTCTGCAACGATCTTTCTGGACCCCAGCCTCCAACGTCTGCTCTCTGCAACAATCCTTGTGCACCATAGTCTCAAAACTCTGCTATGTGTAAGATACTTCTGCACTCCAGTTTCCAAACTCTGCTCTCTGTAACATTTCTTCTCCACCGCAGTCTCCAACCTCTGCAACAGTCCTTCTGCTCTCCAGTCTCCGAGATCCTCTCTCTGAAACAGTCATTCTGTACCGCAGTCTCCAACCTCTTCTCTCTGTAATGGTCCTTCTACATCCCAATTTCAAACCTCCGCTTTCTGTAACAGTCCATCTACACCTCAGTCTCCAACCTCTGCTCTCTGTAACAGTCCCCCTGCACCTCAGTCTCCAACCTCTGCTCTCTTTAAGATCCTTCAGTAAACCAGTGTCCAAACTTTGCTCTCTATAACAGTCCTTCTGCACCTCAGTCTCTAATTCTGCTCTCTGTAAGATCCTTCTGCACCCCTGTCTCCAAGCTCTGCTCCTTGCAACAATCCCTCTCCACCACAGTCTCCAACCTCTGCTCTATTTAACAGGACTTCTGCACCTCAGTCTCTAACCTCTGCTCTCTGCAACAGTCCTTCTGCACCACAGTCTCCAAACTCTGCTCTCCGCAACAGTTCTTCTGCACCGCAGTCTCCAACCTCTGCTCTCTGCAACAGTCCTTCTGCAACCCAGTCTCCAAACTCTGCTCTCTGCAACAGTTCTTCTGCACCACAGTCTTCAAACTCTGCTCTCCGTAGCATTTCTTCTGCACCTCAGTCTCCAAACTCTGTTCTCTGCAAAGTTACTTCTGCACCTCAGTCTCCAAACTCTACTCTCTTTAACAGTCTTTCTGCACTTCAGTCTTTAACCTCTGCTCTCTGTAGCATCCTTCTAAAACCCAGTCTCCAAACTGTACTCTCTCTAACAGTCTTTCTGCACACCAGTCTCAAAACTCTGCTCTCTGCAATGATCCTTCTTAACCCCAGTATCCAACGTCTGATCTATTCCACAGTCCTTTTGCACACCAGTCTTCAAACTCTGCTCTCTGCAACAGTCCTTCTGCACTCCAGTCTCCAACATCTCCTCTCTACAACAGTTCTACTGCACCCCAGTCTCCAAACTCTGCTCTCTGTAGCATTTCTTCTGCACCTCAGTCTCCAAACTCTGTTCTCAGCAAGGGTACTTCTCCACCTCAGTCCCCAAACTCTACTCTCTTTAACAGTCCTTCTGCACTTCAGTCTCCAACCTCTTCTCTGTGTAAGGTCCTTCTGAAAACCAGTCTCCAAACTCTGTTCTCTGTAACATTTCTCTTCCACCTGAGTCTCAAACCTCTGTCCTTTGCAACAGTCCTTCTGCTCCCCAGTCTCCGAGATCTGCTCTCTGTAACAGTCCTTCTGTACCGCAGTCTGCAAACTCTGCTCTCCATAACGGTCCTTCTACACCCCAGTCTCCAAACTCTGCTTTCTGTATCAGTCTGTCTGAACCCCAGTCTTCAACTTCTGTTCTCTATCGATCCTTCTGCACCTCAGTCTCCAACCTGTGCTCTATGTAAGAGTCGTTCTGCACCACAGTCTCTAACCTCTGCTCTCGGTAACATTCCTATAACGCAGTCTCCAACTTGTGCTCTCTGTAACAGTCCTTCTGCATCCCAATTTCCAAACTCTTTCCTGTAACAGTCCTTCTGCACCTGTGTCTCCAATCTCTTCTCTCTGTAATAGTCCTTCTGCACCTCAGTCTGAAACCTCTGGTCTCTGCACGATCCTTCTGAACCCCAGTCTCCAATATCTGCTCTCTGTAACAGTCCTTCTGTACTGCAGTCACCAAAATCTGCTCTCTGTAAGATCCTTCAGCAACCCAGTCTCCGAATACTGCTTTCTGTATCAGTCCTTCTAAACCACAGTCTCCAACCTCTGCTCTCTGTATCTATCCTTCTGAACCTCAGTCTCCAACCTGTGCTTTCTGTAACAGTCCTTCTGCACCCAAGTGACCCACCTCTGCTCTCTTTAAAAGTCCTTCTATACCGCAGTCTCTAAACTCTGGTCTCTGTAACGGTCCTTCTGCACCCCAATTTCCAACCTTTGCTTTCTGTAACAGATCTTCGGCACCTAAGTCTCCAAACTCTGCTCTTCATAACAGTCATTCTACAACTCAGTCTCCAACCTCTGCCTTCTGTAACAGAACTTCTGCACCTGAGTCTGAAACCTCTGCTCTCCACGATCCTTCTGCACCCCAGTCTCCAACCTCTTCTCTCTGCAACGATTCTTCTCCACCCAAGTCTCCAACATCTACTATCTGCAACAGTCCTTTTGCACCCCAGTCTCCAAACTCTGCTTTCTGTAAGATCCATGTGAACTCCAGTCTCCATCCTCTGCTCTCTGTAACAGTCCTACTGCACAACAGTCTCCAAATTCTGCTTTTTGTATCTGTCCTTCTGCACCTCAGTCTCAAAATTCTGCTCTCTGTAACAGTCCATCAGCACCTTAGTCTCTAAAATATGCTCTCTGCAACAGTCCTTCTGCACCCCAGTCATCAACATCTGCTCTCTGAAACAGTCCTTCTGCACCCCAGTCTCCAAACTTGGCGCTCTGCAACGATCCTTCTGGACCCCAGTCTCCAACGTCTGCTCTCTGCAACAATCCTTGTGCACCATAGTCTCCAACCTCTGCTATGTGTAAGAGACTTCTGCACTCCAGTTTCCAAACTCTGCTCTCTGTAACATTTCTTCTCCACCGCAGTCTCCAACCTCTGTCCTCTTCAACAGTCCTTCTGCTCTCCAGTCTCCGATATCTGCTCTCTGAAACAGTCATTCTGTACCACAGTCTCCAACCTCTTCTCTCTGTAATGGTTCTTCTACATCCCAATTTGCAACCTCCGCTTTCTGTTACAGTCCATCTACACCTAAGTCTCCAAACTCTGCTCTCTGTAACAGTCCTTCTGAACACCAGTCTCCAAACTCTGCTCTGTGTATCTGTCCTTCTGCACCTCAGTCTTTAACCTCATGCTCCCCAGTTTCCGACCGCTGATCTTTGTAACGGTCCTTCTCCACCTAAGACTCCAAAATCTGCTCTCTGCAACAGTCCTTTTGCACCCCAGTTTACAAAATCTGCTCTCAGTAACAGTTCTTCTGCACCCCAATCTCCAAACTCTGCTCTCTGTTACTCTTTCTGCACCCCAGTCTCCATTCTCTGATCTCTGTAACAGGACTTCCGCACCTCAGTCTCCGACCTGTGCTCTCTGCAACAGTCCTTCTGCATCCCAGTCTCCAAACTCTGCTCTCTACAACAGTCCTTCTACACCCTAGTTACAAACATCTGCTCTCTGAAACAGACCTTCCGCACCCCAGTGTTCAACATCTGCTCTCTTCAACAGTTCTTCTGCACCTCATTCTGAAAACTCTGCTCTCTGTAATGAACCTTCTGCAACCCAGTCTCCTACCTCTACTCTCTGTAACAGTCCTTCTGCGCCTCAGTCTCCAAAATCTGCTCTCTGTAAGATCCTGCTGCAACCCATTCTTAAAACTCTACTCTCTGTAACAGTCTTTCTGCACCCCAGTCTCCAAACTCTGCTCTCTGTAACAGGCCTTCTTCACCCCAGTCTTCAACCTCTGCTCTCTGTAACAGGCCTTCTGCACCTGAGTCTCCAACCTGTGCTCTCTTCAACGATTCTTCAGCACCCCAGGATCCAATATCTGCTCTGTGCAACAGTACTTCTTCACCTCAGTCTGAAAACTATGCTCTCTGCACCAATCGTTCTTCACCCCAGTTTCCAAACTTTGCTCTCTTTAACAAAACTTCTCAACCTCAGACTCCATAATGCTCTCTATAAGATCCTTCTGCCACCTAGTCTCGAAACTATGCTATATGTATCAGTGCTTCTGCACCCAAGGCTCAGAACTCTGCTCTCTGTAACAGACCTTCTGCACCCCACTCTTCAAACTCTGCACTCTGTAACAGGCTTTCTGCACCCAGTCTCCAACCTCTTCTCTCTGCAACGATTCTTCTTCACCTCAGTCTCCATCCTCTGCTCTCTGCAACAGTCCTTCTGCACCCAAGTCTCCAACCTCTGCTCTCTGTAAAAATCCTTCTGCACCTCAGTCTGCAAACTCTGCTCTCTGCAACCGTTCTTCTGCACCCCAGTCACCAACCTCTGTTCTCTGCATCAGTCCTTCTGCACCTAAGTCTCCAATCTTTGCTGTCTGTCACATCCTTCTGCACACCTGTCTCAAACCTCTGCTCTCTGTAACAGTTCTTCTGTAAAGCAGACTCCAACCTCTGGTCTCTGTCAGGGTGCTTCTGCACCTTAATCTCCATCCTCTGCTCTCTGCATGACTCAAACTGCACCCTAGACTCCAAACTTTGCTCTCTGCAACAGTTTTTCTGCACCTCAGTCTCCAACCTGTGCTCTCTGTAAAAGTCCTACTGCACCAGAGTCTTCAACCTGTGCTCTCTGTAAAAGTCCTTCTTCACCATAATCTCCAAACTCTGCTCTCTTTAACTATCCTTCTGCACCCCAGTCTCCTACCTCTGGTCTCTGCAATGATCTTTCTGCACTCCAGTCTCCAACTTCTACTCTCTTTAACTATCCTTCTGCACCCCAGTCTCCAACCTCTGCTCTATGCAACAGTCCTTCTGCACCAAAGTTTCCAACATCTGCTTCTGCAAAATTTTTTCTACACTCCAGTCTTCAACTTCTGCTCTCTGCAACAGTCCTTCTACACCCCAGTCTCCATACTCTGCTCGCCCCAATGAACCTTCTGCACCCCAGTCTCCAATCTCTGCTCTCTGCAACAGTTATTCTGCACCCCAGTCTCCAACCTCTGCTCTATGTAACAGTCCTTCTGTACCGCAGTATCCAACCTTTGTTCTTTGTAAGGGTCCTTATGCACCCCAGTATCCAACCTCTGCTTTCTGTATCCGTCGTTTTCCATCACAGTCTCCAAACTCTGCCCACTGTAACAGTCCTTCTGCAACTCAGTCTTCAAAATCTGTTCTCTGAAACAGTACTTTTACACTCCAGTCTCCACCTAAGCTCTCTCCAACAGTCCTTTTTTACCACAGACTCCAAAATTTGCTCTCTAAAACAGTTCTTTTTCACCTCAGTCTCCAAACTCTGCTCTCTGTAAATGTCCTTCTGTACTGCAGTCTCAAACCTCTGCTCTCTGTAAGGGTCCTTCTGCACCCCAATCTCCAACCTCTGCTTTCTGTATCAGTTCTTCACCACCCAAGTCTCCAACCGCTGCTCTCTGTATCGATCCTTCTGCACCTCAGTCTCCAACCTCTGCTCTGCGACAGTTCTTCTGCAACCCAGTCTACAACCTCTTCTCTCTGCAACAGTTCTTCGGCACCACAGTCTCCACCATCTGCACTCTGAAACAGTCCTTCTTAACTGCAGTCTCCAAACTCTGCTCTCTGTAACAGGCCTCCTGTACTGTGGTCTCCAAAGTCTGCTCTCTGTAATTTTCCTTCTGCACCACAGTCTACGACCTCTGTTTCTCTATCAGTCTTTCTGCACCCCAGTCTCTAACCTGTGATCTCAATAACACTCCTGCATCTCAGTCTTCAAACTCTGCTCTCTGCAAAATTCTTTCTGCACCCAGTCTCTAAACTCTGCTCTCTCCAACAGTCCTTTTACACCCCAGTCTCCAAACTCTGCTATCTGAAACAGTCCTTCTGCACCCCAGTCTCCAACATTTGCTCTCTAACAATTCTTCTGTACCTCAGTCTCCAACCTCTACTCTCTGTAACAGTCGTTCTGCACCTCAGTCTCCAACCTTTGCTCTGTGTAAGATCATTCGGCAACCCAGTCTCCAAACTCTTTTCTCTGTAACAGTCCTTCTGCACCCTTTTTCCAAACTCTTCTGTAACAGGCCTTCTGCACCCCAGTCTCCAACCTCTGTTTTCTGTTACAGTCCTTTCGCACCCCAGTCTCAAACCTCTGCTCTCTACAACAATTCTTCTTCACCCCAGTCTCCAACGTCTGCTCTCTAAAACAGTCCTTCTGCACCCAAGTCTCCAACAACTGCTCTCTGCAACAGTCGTTCTGCACCTCAGTCTAAAAGTTCTGTGCTCTGCAATAATCCTTCTGCACCCCAGTCTCCAAACTCTGCTCTCTGTATCAAGTCCTTTTGCACCCCAGTCTCAAACCTCTCCTCTCTGTAACAGTTTTTCTATACCGCAGTCTCCAAACTCTGGTATCTGTAACTGTCCTTCTGCACCCCAATTTCCAACCTCTGCTTTCTGTAACAGTATTTCTGCACCTCAGTCCCAAATCTCTGCTCTCTGTAGCAGGCCTTCAGCACCCCAGTCTTCAAAATCTTCTCTCTCCAATGATCTTTCTTAACCCCTGTCTCCAACCTCTGATCTCTGAAACAGTCCTTCTGCACCTCAGTCTCCAAATTCTGCTCTCTGTAAAATCCATCTGAACCCCAGTCTCCAAAGTCTGCTCTCTGCAACAGTCATATTGCAACACAGTCTCCAAACTCTGCTCTCTGTACCAGTCTTTCAGCACCCCCGTCTTCGAACTCTGCTCTCTGTAACAGTCTTTCTGCACCTCAGTCTCCAACATCTGCTCTCTGCAACAGTCCTTCTGCACTCCAGTTTCCAACCTCTGCTCTCTGCAACAGTTCTTCTGCACCCCAGTCTCCAACCTCTGCTCTCTGCAACAGTCCTTCTGCACCCCAGTCTCCAAACTCTGCTCTCTGCTACGATCATTCTGGATCCCAGTCTCCAACCTCTGCTCTCTGTAACAGTCCTTCTGCACCACAGTCTCCAAAATCTGGTCTCTGTAAGATCCTTCTTCACTCCAGTTTTTAAACTCTGCTCTCTGTAACATTCATTCTTCAACCCAGTCTTTAAACTCTGCTTTCTGCAAGTGTCCTGCGGCACCCCAGTCTCCAACCTCTGTCCTGTGCAACAGTCCTTCTGCTCCCCAGTCTCAAACATCTGCTCTTTGTAACAGTCCTTCTGTACCTCAGACTCCAAACTCTACTCTCTGTAACAGGCCTTTTGCACTCGAGTCTTCAAAATCTGCTTTCTGTATCAGTCCTTCTGAACCTGAGTGTCAAAACTCTGCTTTATGTATCTATCCTTCTGCACCTCAGTCTGCAAGCTATGCTCTCTGTAACAGTTTTTCTATACAGCAGTCTCAAAACTCTGGTCTCAGTAAGTGTCCTTCTACACCCCAATTTCCAACCTCCTCTTTCTGAAAGAGTCCTTCTGCACCTAATTCTCTAAACTCTGCTCTTTATAAAAGTCTTTCTACACCTCAGTCTCCAACCTCTTCTCTCAGTAACAGTCCTTCTGCACCTCAGTCTGACACCTCTTCTCTATACAGGATCCTTCTGCACCCCAGTCTCCAAACACTGCTCTCTGTAACAGTCATCCTGGAACTCAGTCTCCAAACTCTGCTCTCTGTAAGATTCTTCAGCAACCCAGTCTCCAACCTCTGCTCTATATAACAGTCCTTCTGCACCCCAGTCTCCAACCTCTCCTCTCTGTAACAGGCCTTCTTCACGATAGTCTCCAAACTCTTCTCTCTGTAGCAGGCCTTCTGCACCACAGTCTCTAACCTATGCTCTCTTCAATGATCCTACTGCACCCCAGTCTCCTACCTCTGATTTCTGTAACAGTCCTTGTGCACCTCAATCTTCAAATTCTGCTCTTTGTAAGATCTTTCTGCACCCCAGTATCCAACCTCTGCTCTCTGTAACAGTCCTTCTGCATCCAAATCTCCAACCTCTGCTCTATGTTACAGGACTTCCGCACCTCATTCTCCAACATCTGCTCTCTGTAACAGTCCTTCTGCACCCCAGTCTCCAACCTCTGCTCTCTACAACAGTCTTTCTGCAACCCTAGTTACCAACATCTGCTCTCTGCAACAGTCCTCTGCACCCCAGTCTCCAAAATCTGCTCTCTCTAAAAGTTCTTCTGCACCTCAGTCTGAAAACTCTACTCTCTGCAACGACCCTTCAAATCACCAGTCTACTACCTCTGCTCTCTGTAACAGTCCTTCTGCACCTCAGTCTCCCAACTCTGCTCTCTGTAAGATCCGTCTTAAACCCAGTCTTTAAACTCTGCACGCTGTAACAGTCCTTTTGCACCACAGTCTCCAAACTCTGCTCTCTGTAAGATCCATCTGAATTCCAGTCTCCAACCTCTGCTCTCTGTAACAGTCCTTCTGTACCACAGTCTCCAATCTCTGCTCTCCATAACGGTCTTTCTTCACCCCAGTCTCCAAACTCTGCTTTCTGTATCTATCCTTCTGTACCTTTGTCTCCAACCTGTGCTCTCTGTATAATTTCTTCTACACCCCAGTCTCCAAACTCTGCTTTCTGTAACAGTTTTTCTATACCGCAGTATACAAACTCTGCTCTCTTTAATGGTCCTTCTGCACACCAATTTCCAAACTCTACACCCTATAACAGTCCTACTGCACTTGAGTCTCCAAACTCTGTTCTCTGTAACAATCCTTCTACACCTCAGTCTCCAACCTCTGCTCTCTGTAACAGTCCTTCTGCACTTCAGTCTCCAACCTCTGCTCTCTGTAAGATCTTTCAGTAAACCAGTCTCCAAACTCTGCTCTCTATAACACTCATTCTGCACCTCAGTCTCTAATTCTGCTCTCTGTAAGATCCTTCTGCACCCCTGTCTCCACGCTCTGCTCTTTGCAACGATCCCTCTCCACTACAGTCTCCAACCTCTGCTCTATTTAACAGGACTTCTGCACCTCAGTCTTCAACCTCTGCCTTATGAAACAGGATTTCTGCACCTCAGTCTCCAACCTCTGCTCTCTGCAACAGTCCTTCTGCACCACTGTCTCCAAACTCTGCTCTCCGCAACAGTCCTTCTGCAACCCAGTCTCCAACCTCTGCTCTCTGCAATAGTTCTTCTGCACCACAGTCTTCAAACTCTGCTCTCTGTAGCATTTCTTCTGCACCTCAGTCTCCAAACTCTGTTCTCTGCAAAGTTACTTCTGCACCTCTGTCTCCAAACTCTACTCTCTTTAACAGTCCTTCTGCACTTCAGTCTCCAACCTCTGCTCTCCGTAGCATCCTTCTAAAACCCAGTCTCCAAACTATACTCTCTCTAACAGTCTTTCTTCACACCAGTCTCAAAACTCTGCTCTCTGCAATGATCCTTCTTAACCCCAGTATCCAATGTCTGATCTCTGCCACAGTCCTTCTGCACCCCAGTCTTAAAACTCTGCTCTCTGCAACAGTCTTTCTGCACTCCAGTCTCCAACATCTCCTCTCTACAACAGTTCTACTGCACCCCAGTCTCCAAATCTGCTCTCTGTAGCATTTCTTCTGCAACTCAGTCTCCAAACTCTGTTCTCAGCAAGGGTACTTCTCCCCCTCAGTCCCCAAACTCTACTCTCTTTAACAGTCCTTCTGCACCTGAGTCTCCAAACTCTGCTCTCTGTAATAGTTCTTCTGCACCTCAGTCTGAAACCTCTGGTCTCTGCACGATCCTTCTGAACCCCAGTCTCCAATATCTGCTCTCCGTAACAGTCCTTCTGTACTGCAGTCACCAAAATCTGCTCTCTGTAAGATCCTTCAGCAACCCAGTCTCCAAGTACTGCTTTCTGTATCAGTCCTTCTAAACCACAGTCTCCAACCTCTGCTCTCTGTATCTATCCTTCTGAACCTCAGTCTCCAACCTGTGCTTTCTGTAACAGTCCTTCTGCACCCAAGTGACCCACCTCTGCTCTCTTTAAAAGTCCTTCTATACCGCAGTCTCTAAACTCTGGTCTCTGTAACGGTCCTTCTGCACCCCAATTTCCAACCTCTGCTTTCTGTAACAGTCCTTCGGCACCTAAGTCTCCAAACTCTGCTCTTCGTAACAGTCATTCTACAACTCAGTCTCCAACCTCTGCCTTCTGTAACAGAACTTCTGCACCTGAGTCTAAAACCTCTGCTCTCCACGATCCTTCTGCACTCCAGTCTCCAAATTCTTCTCTCTGCAACGATTCTTCTCCACCCAAGTCTCCAACATCTACTCTCTGCAACAGTCCTTTTGCACCCCAGTCTCCAAACTCTGCTTTCTGTAAGATCCATGTGAACTCCAGTCTCCATCCTCTGCTCTCTGTAACAGTCCTTCTGCATAACAGTCTCCAAATTCTGCTTTCTGTATCTGTCCTTCTGCACCTCAGTCTCCAACCTCTGCTCTCTGTAACAGTCCATCAGCACCTTAGTCTCTAAAATATGCTCTCTGCAACAGTCCTTCTGCACCCCAGTCTCCAAACTTGGCTCTCTGCAACGATCTTTCTGGACCCCAGCCTCCAACGTCTGCTCTCTGCAACAATCCTTGTGCACCATAGTCTCAAAACTCTGCTATGTGTAAGATACTTCTGCACTCCAGTTTCCAAACTCTGCTCTCTGTAACATTTCTTCTCCACCGCAGTCTCCAACCTCTGCAACAGTCCTTCTGCTCTCCAGTCTCCGAGATCCTCTCTCTGAAACAGTCATTCTGTACCGCAGTCTCCAACCTCTTCTCTCTGTAATGGTCCTTCTACATCCCAATTTCAAACCTCCGCTTTCTGTAACAGTCCATCTACACCTCAGTCTCCAACCTCTGCTCTCTGTAACAGTCCCCCTGCACCTCAGTCTCCAACCTCTGCTCTCTTTAAGATCCTTCAGTAAACCAGTGTCCAAACTTTGCTCTCTATAACAGTCCTTCTGCACCTCAGTCTCTAATTCTGCTCTCTGTAAGATCCTTCTGCACCCCTGTCTCCAAGCTCCTGCTCCTTGCAACAATCCCTCTCCACCACAGTCTCCAACCTCTGCTCTATTTAACAGGACTTCTGCACCTCAGTCTCTAACCTCTGCTCTCTGCAACAGTCCTTCTGCACCACAGTCTCCAAACTCTGCTCTCCGCAACAGTTCTTCTGCACCGCAGTCTCCAACCTCTGCTCTCTGCAACAGTCCTTCTGCAACCCAGTCTCCAAACTCTGCTCTCTGCAACA